>NW_024353908.1:10197802-10394996 GCF_902729225.1 Pteropus medius
AAAAAAAAAAAAAAACAGCTGTTGTAAGACTGCCTTATCAGCATTTTCAGCGGCTCAAAATGTTTTCCTCGTGTTTAGAAACCACAGCATCAGAGGGGTCTCCACTGAGAAGATTTATCTAAATAAGCCATTTTAGCGATAACTAAAGAACGTGACCCAGCAGCCTTCTCCCCCTCCCAGTTTATGTTCTTAAGCTCTACAGAGTTTCTCTTTCTTCTTTTTACAACCGAAGTAATGCTTCCCCCACTCCCTGACAGATGGTTGATGCTTCCCAGAACTCCATGCTTCTCCAGAAACCATCCCTCAGGCAAGTCTGAAGTCCACTTAAACCAAACTTTGGCAGAGGGAGAAATCTCATGTTTCCTCAAGGACATCATAAAATGGCAAAGCATGGCATAAAGCCTCTAATAGTTGGGGCTAGAAGTTGTTCACAAATGTTGTTAGAAAATTGGTACTAGGGTAAATCCTAGTCCTAGTTTTCCAGTACCTGAGGATAATAGTATGTATCATCGAGGCTTATGAGATCCTACGAAAAGAATATAAACATTGCTTTTATTTATAAAACAATATATTTTTATATGCCACTTTAAGAAACAAACAAAAAAATGAAACCATAAAATTAATAGTGATTGATTATAGAAACATAAACCTTGTATCTCTCTTAGGTATTAAATAAAAGGATCATCTAGATCCATTCTCAAAGATCCCCTGATCATTATTTGAGATGAGTTTCTGTCTCGAGGGATAAATAACCAGGAAACAGTAAATGTAGTGCTTGTTTTATTTGAGAATTGCAGCCAGATGCCATGTTTGCTCTTCCTGGGCCTGCAATACTAATTAAGAGGGAACTGTTTATACCATAAATAGGATGCAAAACAGATGATAGATAGACAGATGATGATGATAGATAGATAGATAGATAGATAGATAGATAGATAGATAGATAGATAGATAGATGGGGCAAACAAGTAAGCTTATTCATGGTGAGTATGCAGCTTCAGTTGGTCTGAAAACACACTCATTTCACCTAGGAAATGCTTTTTGTAACATAATACACCGAGGGATTTCAATCCAAGTGTCATTTTAGTATGGCTGCTTGCTGCTGAGTACATCAAATTGACTAACTAATTTTGGTTTGGGTTTTGGTTATCTGGGAAGTTGTTTTGGAATCAAGTAGACATTGGTTAATATATTCAATTGGGCAATAGTCAACAGTATGCTCAAGTTTAGGTGCTTGGGCTTTGCAGGATAATAGACTTGGATTTGAAATCGCAGGCTCCACACATGAGCTGGATGCCTTTGGGGAAGTTAATGTAAAATCGATAGCAATGACAATATAGTATTATAAAATATTTTAAACTTAAGTAAAATCAGAGAAAGAAATATAGTAAGTCCTTACTTAACATCACTGATAGGTTCCTAGAAACAGCGACTCAACCAAAATTATATATAATGAAACAAATTTTATCACAGGCTAATTGATATAAATAACAGTTAAGTTCTTACAGTATATCTCTGATCACAGAAACATCACCAAACTCCTAAATGAAGACCCAAAACATTTCTAATATAAAACATTGAAATAAATGTGAGCTATATATACATTTAAGATCATTCTTTTCCAACCCACTTATTCCAATTCAGAGTTGCGAGAACCAGCCCTGGACAGAACAACATTTCTCCACATGGTACACGTGCACACACCCGCACTCACTCACACTGGGACAATTAGACACAACAGTTCACCTCACGTGCCCATCTTTGGGATGTGGGAGGAAACCCAAGTCCCTCAGGCAAACATGGAAAGAACGTGCAAACTCCACACAGACAGTGGCCCCAAATAGGAATCAATTGTTTTTTCTCATCAATGTTATAACAAAACAATGTTGAAAGAAACGATGTTATTCAAGGACCAGCTATACAATAAACTCTTAATGTATCCATTACCCAGCTTCAAAACCTGCCAAGGTTTTGAGCAAGTTGCTTAATGTTCGCAGCAGTAAAATGAGAATACCATAGGTCCCGTTATTCATGGTTTTGCTTTCTGCAGTTTCAGTTACCTATGATCGACTGCAGTCTGAAAATATTAAATGCAAGATTCCAGAAATAAACAATTCACAAATTTTAAATTGTGTGCTGTTCTGAGTAGTGTGATGAAATCTCACGTTGTTCCCTCCATCTCATACTGTATGTTAATCACCCCTTTGTCTAGCTTCTCCACACTAGATACACTCCTATCCATTAGTCACTTAGCAGGCTCAGTTATCAGATCAACTGTTGCAGTATCACAGTGCTTGTGTTTAGGTAACCCCTTTTTCCTTAATAATGACCCCCAAATACAAGAGTTGTAATGCTGTCAATTTAGATATACCAAAGAGAAGTCGTAAAGTGCTTCTTTTACATTAAAGGTGAGAACAGTGCAATGAGACATTTTGAGACAGTGAAAGACCGTCCGTACTCACATAACTTTTATTACAGTATACTGTTATAATAATCTATTTTATTTTTAGTTATTGTTGTTAATCTCTTACAGTGCCTAATTCATAAATTAAACTTTATCATGGGAACATATATACAGGAAAAAACTGTAAATGTAGAGTTCAGTACTATCTGTAGTTTCAGCCATGTCTTGGGGGTCTTAGACCATATCCCCTGTGTATAAGGGGGGACTGCTATAATAATAATTCACATCCAAGAGTTCTTGTAAAGATTATGAGAGTAATTGTATATATGACCTTTTAACACAGAGACTGGAATATAATAAATGCTCCCAAAACATTCAAATTTAAACCAAGAGCTTTTTCAGTTTAAAGATAGAACTTATGTTAAATGGAAAATAGGATCTTGGTGTTTTTACTGACCTTTGTGACTTTACAAAGCATACAGGCCCTTAGTATGAAATTATTAGATCCTCTATTAAAAATAGCCCCCCAAATAGTGCGAGAATCCCATCTTTAGCTAACTAGGTTTGTATCTCAGTGAAAGACTTCTTAAAAAAATTCCTTAGGGTGATGACTGTCTCTGAAAAAACAGTGGGTACAATAATACAACAAGTTAGTGGCTAGAAAAATCTTACCCCAAGGAAAGAATATACTTTTTCCTTTAGTCTTCAGGCCACCAGCACTAGATGACCTCATAGTTAAGAATAGTCCCACTGTTTCCTTTTGGGATTCCCAGAGGCCTTCATGGTAGTGAGTGAAAACATTCTTTTGGTGCCAGAAATAGTTGCTGCTCTTGGGTTAGAATGAGAAACTTTGCTGAGCTTCAGGATTCAGAGTGATTAATTTGCAGAAAGCTTTCAAGGGCCTGTTAGATGGGCTCTCCTGCTTGGAGAGGTGGTAGGGAAGACTAGTTCGGGAAGATGAAACATGAGCTGGGTACCCATGCTGCAGAGAAGCTAAAAAAAATAAGGAAGGGGGGGGCGGCATGAGGGAAGATGCTGGGGGAAAAGGAGTAGTTTCACACTTGATTTGTATGGACAGAGTAAATAAGAATGTAGAATTTTTAAAATCCAGAACTAAAATTTTTGTTTGTTTGTTCATTTGTGGACCCAAAAGCAAGTTAATTTTTAAAAGGAGATTATACCACAGGGCACACATTTTAGGTCTCAGTTCTGCCTCTTAAACTTTGTGACCTTGGACAAATTTCTTAATCCATCCTAGCTTGTTTCCTTGTCTCTAAAATGGGGATAATAGTGTCCTTTCCAGATTTTTTTTTTTTCTTTTTACCATGGCAAAAGAGATAACACAGGCATATGCACACACACTGCTTTAAAATACAACAGGTAAAGGTTTATACCATTATTACTATTATTCTCATAAGTTGATTGATTAGTGATTTTATTAGATGAAGAAATTTTACTGAATAACGTTTCCGTTGCCATTAACTTGGCAATAGGTGGATAATGAACTTGATGTGGAAATCTTGATGCAGTAATTTCATGGTTTCCTTGTAACAAACTGCAGAAAATCTTTGCATAAATCACATCTCTTCTCTATTTAGCATCTGATCTGTTGACTCTACTTCTACTTTAAACAATGAGTCAGGCTGCATCTGACAGGATGGGAGATGAAAAACAACAAGATCTGATTCTTTTGGTTTTGGTCCTAGCCCAGGGCCTTTTGCGAAGTAAAAGTTCAGCACTAATTTGTTGAACGAATGGATGAATAAATGAATGGTATACATTTTCACTGTTGATTCTGGTTCTTTTTTCTAGGGAAATGTGTTAGGCCATGCTTTTCTTTTTTCTTCTTATGTTTGTTTTATCTGTATATCCCTAAACAAATCCAACCAGTTCAATTCATGTATTTTTTTTCTCCTCGTTTTATAACTTACCTTATCACTTTTTATTTAAGTAGAATTTAAATATTACAAACTTGGGAGTATTTAATATTAAAAATCAACTTCAACAACCTCTTTTTTTAGAAAGAGTACAATATTGACCAAAGAAGACACAATGCATAGTGAATGAATTTAAAAGTATAATGGATTTAAAAGTTCTTTAAAGTGACTAGTGTAGAAAAGCCCAAATAAATATTCAAGATTTAAGCATAACTTCTGGAAAACAATACCATCTTGAAGGGCTACTTTTCATTCTTCTTTGCATTTGCTTGGCCCACTATAGTCACTATAGTAGTGCGTTAATTGCTTAACATGAGTTAGGCATTGTATTGAACAGTTAATCCTTTACAACCATAATTTGAGGTATATATCCTTATGTTTATTTTATCCAGGAATAAAAAATGAGCCTCAGAGAGGTTGAGCATCTTGTCTAAGTTTACACAGCTGGTAAGTTGCAGAGCCAAGGTTTCTGTCCCAATGTAGCTGGACCTAAATCCCAAACTCTAAGTTTGCTGTTAAGCAGGGAATGATTTCGGTCAGAAAAAAATTTTTTGCCCTACATCGATACAGACTTTACATAAGACAGACTCCTCACATAAGTGCAGGACTTCTGTGATCTTTAACTTTACATTGCTTTTACCTTCCACTGACCTAGTCAGCAAATCTTTCTCTGATTGGCCATTCTCCAGAGGTCAATGAGAGAAATAAGAACAGAACCTAGAGCCTTGCATTCTTGAGATCTCCTTTAATGAAAAATAGATAGGATATTTCTGATTAAGAGTAGGTCAACTTTTGCAACTATTCTGTGGGTTAGTACAACAAATTAAAAATGGATATGGTATTTAATAAAAATGTAATTGGACTACAGGTCAAATTAGATCGTTAAAAAAATAAATGAGAGGTAAAAAACGTGAACACTTGATTCACTTGGCAGTAAATGGGGAGAAGAAATAATGCATTTGGACGATAACTGGAGAGAGGGAGATTGAAAATAATACCAAACTACGATGAAATTCTCTCCCAAACTTCAGCTATAGCCTATTCCTCTCATCTCCTCTCTCCCTTTGCCAAATTAGCTTTCATTATGGTCACCTCCACCTTCCTAAATCCAATAGACATTCCTCAGTTCTCATGTTAGTTGACTCTGAGCAGCACTTGCATTATTGCCTACTGCTGCTTCCCTTGTCTTGGCTTCAGGGCATACTTCCCTCTGAGTTTTGCCCTATTACTGCTTGTCTTTCTCCTTTGTTGGCTCATCTTCTTCTACCCAGCAATTAAATGTTGGAAGTCCTAGGGCCCTCTGCTCTTCTTATTCTGATTTCTCTCCCTGGTGATCTCATCCACCCCCCAATGGTTTCATATCACACGTATTCTCAGATGACTCAGTTTTTATCTCCAGTCTTGATCTTGCCACTTAACTCCAGACTCATATATTTATTTATTGTCTGCTTGCCATCCTTTGAATATCTCAAAAGAACCTCCTGCTCATCAAGTCTAAGACTTGATCTCATGATCTGTTTCAGGCCTGGTCCTGATCCAGGGTCTCTCTCAGTGAATGGCACCACTGTCTATCCAGTTGCTCAAGTAGAAGTCAAGGAGCTACTCTCTCCTCTGACTCTCATACTCATCAGCAAGTCCTATTGATTTCACCATTCTAACTGTCTCTCAATCCATCTACTTCTCTCTATCTCCATTGTCATTATACTAGTCCAGTTTACAATTATATCTCATTTTTCGAATGACAACATATCTTCTGTTTGATCTACCTGTACTCTCACTAGTCTCCTTACATACATTCTTTCCTCCACACTGCAGCTAGAGTGACTTTTTCCCCCTCTACAAAATATAAATCAGCTCATGTCATCTGTGTGCTTGGACTCTTTCAATGATTTTTCATTCTCTGTAGGACAGAATCAGAAATCCATCCTCTGTACCACTTGGTGCTGGATAATGCAAGGCAGTGTTTCTCAAAGTGTAGTCTCAGAATGCATCAGCAACACACAGGTGTGTGTTTCAAAATGCAAAGTCTTAGCACCACCCCAGATCTAATATATCAGAAACTCTGGGGATGGGATCCAGCAGATTGTGTTTTAGAAAGTCCTCCAGATGATTTTGTCTACACTAAGTTTGAAAACCACTGCTCTAGAGTCTACTTACCTTTCTGGCTACATCTGGTGTCTTGCTCTTATCATTCTCACCTCTCATAGCTTTAATTCTCTCATATAGCATCATAGGGCCTTTGCACAACTCTTCCCTCTTTCTTGAAAGCTTCTCCCTCTCTTCCTTCCCTGGTTAATAACTACTCTTCCTTCAGGTCTTAGCTCAAGAAAAACTGACTACAACTAATTTCTCTTAATATTATATACTGCTCCTTCTTAGCACTTAAAAGTCATATTTTTTTCTTATTTACATGGTTATTGATTAATATCTGTCTCTCCCACTAGATTATAAACTCCAAAAGAATTAGGACCATATCTGTTTTGCTTATTATTGTCTATAGTGTCTAGTACTAGGAGAGAGCCTGTGGTCAGATATTTGTTGAATAAATGAATTCAAAAATGAATAAACTTTTCCATATAGTATCTGCCTACTGTGTGAGAATACAGACAGACTGGAATTCTCATGGTCAGCTTTCAACCCCTTCATTTTATAAAATAAGCATACCTACCTCGTAGGGTGTTGAGACAATTAAATGAAGTAATACATGGATAAAACCTAGCAGGTCCATGTACAAGAGTCCAGTTAACTCTGATCATCATTATTATTACAACTCCACTGTTAATACTATTCCAGTTTCCCAATCATAATGATTGAATGTGGTTAAAACTAAATCGTGCAATTCTTTGCAAAAATGTACATTTTACAATTATTAGATGAAAATCAATGTCTGTATAATGTCTTAATTTTTTTTCAAAAATTATTCATCTCCCAAGATATTTTCTTCAGAAAATTCTTACTGGCTTTGTCATTGATTTCTAATGCCATTTATTTATTTACTCAGCGAGTAATTAGGGAGCACCTAGATGTACCGTGCTAGGTTCCAGGGATATAGTGGTGACCAAGATGGGTGTGGCCCTCATACAGCTGACAATCTATTGGGGTAAAAGATATTAACAGTCCAGTGAAGAAATATTTCACCACAATACCAATAAATACTAAAGAGAAGTGCAAAGTGCTATATGTGCGTGAACAAGGAGGGCAAGCCTAAGCTTTACCACTCCCAGGCCCACCTTTGTTTCTCATGTAGAAGCTGCCTCTGCACAAAGCAAACCAACTAATTGTTGTATGTGGTGGCATGTGATGTAAACCAGATAGGTGAAGTCGATGTTTCTTTGCCCAGTCTGAATCAAACTGATCTCTGTATGTGTTAATTCTGTGTTGTTCTTACAAACCAGGTTTCCATGAAAACTGGCTAAAAGGGGGAACAATACAGGCCAGCTGGGAAGCCTGTATTGTTAACATATTTCCCAGGTGCTTTATATGCACATTTAGTGGTTGAAAATTATTCCTTTTTGGGGCCCTCTACCTGATTTTCCTTTGGTTGGCTCTGATTTCTTTACTACCCTGAACACCTGGGGCCAAGGCTGCTTTTCATAGCAGTTTGAAAGCAACCTATTCTTTTTCTCTTTACTCAGTTTGGTCCAAGTCTTAATCTTTGAACAGCATCAAATATTCATTGCCATTTGACAAAGCTGGGGTTGGAGTACCCAGAGTTTTGAAAAGCAGGTCTTGCCTTACCATTGGTGACCCAAAGAGCCTTTCAGCAAGACTGACTCTAAATCATCCAGGCTCAATTAGTTTATTTCAAAGAAATACCCAGGTGTTGTTTGACCTTCAAACATATGGACTGCTGGAGTCAATGAAAGTCTTGCCTGTTCCCATGATGCCTAAGGAACTGGATGGGGTAATTCTTTTTCATAGTCTCTGAGTTTTGTAGAGGGATTATTAGGTTTGGGCTGAGTGAGTTATTTACTTTAGCAATATGCTCAGTGGTGGCTGCAATTGCCTTTGCTGAGGGAACAGCCAGGTGTGAGCTGTCACTAACCACCACTAAAATACTCAGAAGTATGAGGAAGAATTGGGCCACGAAAGTGAGGCACGAACTCTGGCGGGGGTAGGGGGGCACTCATCTGGGGCACAGTCAGAAGCAATAATAGTAGATGGATAGATGGGCTCTGTGTCCGAGGCTTAGCAACTCTCTACAGTAGGAAAGAATTGTTCCTGGGGGTCTTTTTGTCTTTCCCCAGCACAGGGGGTGACTGCCATCCTTTCAAGTTCAGACTCCTGACTTCTGTCCAGATATCTTAAGGTTTCTTTGGTTTTGTTCAGGAGCCCATTCTATCTGGAATAGTCAGAGCTTAGTACAGCAGCCTATGTTTTTTTTAGCCTAAAGAGTTTACAAGAATTGGGGCAATGCTGAAAATAATTGTCCAATGGCCAAGAGTGTGGGTTTGGAGTTAAGAAGACATGGAATAAAATCATGGCCCATCCTGCTTGCTAACTATATGACAACAGGCAAGTTACTTAACTTCTCTGAGTCTCAGTTTTCTCATGCATAAAATGGAGCTGATAATTCTTATTTTAGCCTTTCCAAAGCATATTTTAAAGATATTTTAATATGCATCCAACTAAAAAGGGACTTAGTGGTCAAATACATTTGGAAAACTCTTTAGATTCTTTTCCTCTATCTTGGATTTGATAATGCATATTGTCAGATTAAAATCCCTGTGAAGTTCTGAAGGAAATAAATCTATTTAACTTTGATCTAAAATGTCAAAATATATTTGAGTTTTATGAACTTTTTTCTTTTTTTGTAGAAAATGGGAGCAGTGTTTCATGAAACACAAATGACTTCACAAATGACTTAATTAACTGCAGGAGTTAATTAAGAATTTAAGATAAATGCTTCCTATAGTGTTTAGTTCAGAATAAGTATTCAACAGTAATATTATGGAATGATTATTATTAATGGGAGGATTTTGGTTTTCAAAACATAGAACTCTAAATTTGATATATCTGGTCTTTGACCACAGGCACTTTATCAGTGTTTGCCAGGTGAAAATTTAAAGATTTCTGCTGTCACTGATGGCTAATGGCTATGATTTATTGAGTGCTGACCATGTATCATGGTGTACCTTAGATACTTTAATCAAATCATCACTATGGTTAATGGTCACAACTACTCGACAAGGTAGTTATTATGCTCCCATTAATAGATATCAAAATTGAGGCTCAAAGATGACATGCGACCTGCCTAAGTTAATGTAGACATTGAGCTGTGGAACTGGGAATTCAGCTTGGATTTGTTGGCCTCAAGCCCTTTATTATTTTCATTTGGGATTATATAAATCTATAGGGGTCAGTGAAAGCACCACTGATCTGGGAGAAATGTACAGTAACTATTATTGAAATTAAACACTTGACCAACATGAGGCATTGCAGGACTAACTATGTAGGGAAGGTCATGCTTCAGCCATACCAAAAATCTTTTCTTTATGGAATTATCAGTTCTCTCACCTCAAAGCCTTGCACTTGTTGTTCCCTTTGCCTAAAGCATTCTTCTTGTGTCTCTTTCCTTGGTTATCTCTCATTCATCCTTCAGTCCTTTTACTTGTCTGTCCAAATTAAACTGTGAGCAGGGACCAAGTCTTAATCAGCATTGTAGTCCTAGCATTTAACCCATTGTAGTCTATGAATAGTTATTGATGAATGAATGATGTCAATTCAAAACCTATGTGAGCAAATTATTTATTCATTAGAGTAATAAAGAATAGCAAAATAAGTTTCTTATTTAATAAATATCATCTGTTTGATATACAAGAGTCTTAAAACGTGTTTTCTTGGAGTTTTTGGCAATAAGAAAGTTGAAAATCCCTGCATAGAACAATGCCTGCTAAAACTCACAGCAAGTGTACACCTCACATATTCCTGTACTACAGTGGAGATTGTTGAAAGTGGAAGCCTAATTTTAGCAGAGTCTTGAGGGTGTCTATAGAACAATGCAAAGCTCTGCAGGTTCAGAAGCTCACTTTTAACAGACTCCTTTGTTGAGGGAAGGATGCTTTTTGTTGTTCAGCTCAGGGAAAAAAAATCACTCAAATGTCACTCAATTATTATGGTTACTGTCTGTGGAATGCCTTCCTTTACCAGTCCACGTCCTAGGCATATTATACCTGTTATCTCTTGTTTTTATGGTATACCTTCAAAGTACTGGTTATTGTTCCCGTTACAGATGAGGAAGCACTGGCTCCGAGAAGTTT
The DNA here is from genome assembly GCF_902729225.1 of Pteropus medius. Taxonomy (NCBI): domain Eukaryota; kingdom Metazoa; phylum Chordata; class Mammalia; order Chiroptera; family Pteropodidae; genus Pteropus; species Pteropus medius. The sequence goes on from NW_024353908.1 coordinate 10,208,404, forward strand.
TGCAAATTATCAAGACACATAACTAACTAGAAAGTACTGGAGCATGGATTTAAATCCCGGTCTGCATGTTTCTGAAATCCATTTTGCCCCACTAACCCATCTTGTCATCTAAAATGAGCGCATTTTTTTTTCCCCTCCACAGGAGCTACAGTGGCAAAGTAATTAGTACTGGAGATGAGTAAGTTTCCTCTGGAAGTAACCTTCACAGTGGAAGGAGGCATAGTGACCTTAGACTAAAACTCATAGCAAGTATTACTTTAAAGCTTTGTACACCCAGAATATTTCTGCAACTATGTCATCTTCCTCTATGCTAAGAAGAGTTTGATGGTGATAACAAGGAACAGTTCTTAATATCAGAACACCTATATCCTTGATTAATTCTGAGTCCACACTTAGCTTTTGAAATCAAATTCTCCTTGTGTTCCATTTCTTTGAGAGTGGTAGGTTTGTTCTAATTCGATATTAATTATGGTTTTGTATACAGGCAGTCACCCTGGTTTAAGAGCCTGACTAACTATCTCGAAGGTCGATGGATTATTTCCTGCAAAGATTTCCATAGATAAATTCTTTGATGCATTTTATTTCATCTTACCTACTTCATGGCATATCTGAAAGGCAAGGAGGAGATGGGAAGTTGATTTCCTTGAGCACATCCTCAAAGAGTGGCATATTTTCAATCATATATTATGGTAGTATGTTGACAAGATGGTTGTTTTGGTTAAAATTTTAAAATGTTGGGGAACCAACACCAAAGCAAAGGAAAAATGTGTTCTATACATGGTTGAAATATCAATGACCAGATTATGGGTAACTAGAAAAGATAACCCCAGTCTGTTACCATTCGTGATGCCTATTCCTCACCCACAAGTGCCACAGGACCCCTTCTCCATACTTTAGCCCCTTGATGTTGGAACCTGGTGATGCTGCCCCTCTGGTTGTAACAATTAGATGAACTAATTGTGTCAAATACATGGCACAGGGCAGGGCACACAACATGAAATCAATGAGGGGTGATACTTATTCTACCCATTTCAACTCCATGCAGTGATCTCTTCTAATTTGGTTTCTACATTCTAAAGATATAATTAGATACATGAGACTCTTTTTTATTAATTATACAGGGGTCAATTCCAGAATAGAATGGGCAACCCCAGGCCTCTTTTCTATTTTCTATTTTCATCCTTCTATCATAGGACTTCTTATAAGTTTGGTCTGAGAATCAGTACATGAGATTTACTTGGAGCACTTTATTTTTTAATGTTCCTACCTCACACCTACAATACCTATATTTCAGAGGATGAAGTATGGGTTTCGATGATTTTAATAAGCTCCTCAGATTGTTCATTCCAGCAGATTTTTAGCTTTACAATGACCATCTGTAAAAGGCGAGGATTCAGAGGAGGAAGGATCTGGGAGAGGTTTAGGGGAATCATATAGTTATATCAATTTTCATCATTTAAGAGATAAGGAAACTGAAGCACAGAGAAGCACTGAAGTAGTCAACAGAGCTCAAGGAAGACAGGAATATAGGTTTTCCAGATCTCTTCCAGACTCCTATGACAAATCAGTTTCTACAATGGAGTCGACATTTCCCTTTTCTGCCAGGAAATGAATTTGCTTTATACAGCTACATTTTATAAGAAAGAAATGGTAACTTATTTGACTTAGGTGCCCCTGGCAGTGCCACCCACTTTTAGAGTCTCAAGTAACATTTTTATTAACGGACTTAAAATTCCTTTGTGATTCTTCATTATCGTGAGAGTAGGGTTCAAATGTATTACAAATCCACATCAGCGATTGCCACTCATCTCTCAAACCATATCTCGTCTCTTCCCTCTCCTCTACTTCCTTCACACTCTACTCTCCAAATATTCTCAGCTATTTTCAGTTCATCAAATGAGCCCTATTCCTTCTTCTGGAGGGTTTGCACATGATCTTTTTTTTAGCAAAGATCTCTCTATTTTTCAGGTGCCAGATGTCAGGTTATGTCCTCCCTTCCCTGGGAATTTTTATCTGACCTCCCAAGTAGGGGAGTAGACACTTCCAGGTCCCTATCTGGCACTCTGTATAAAACCCTTTAAAATCAATCAATATTGCAGTTGTTTTGGTGTTTTTCTCCTTAACTATATTTAAGCTCAAAAGAACAGGAATCACATTTTGTGTTATAGCACATGTAGTACATAGTGCCTGGTACAAAGGAGGCACTCAATAAGGCAAAGGTATATGCTAAATAAATGGTGGGATGATCTTCAAGTTTATATACCAAAATGTTTAAGTTGATAATGGTCTGCTTGGAATAGATGATAACATTAATGAATGGCAGAAAGTGAGGTGGATTAAGGCAAACTAGGATCATTTATAAAAGGCTTGATTTTAAATTGAAAATGACGGCCTGGACCTGGTCGTTGATAATAATTCATCGATGGAGGTGGGTGAGGAAGATTCTTGTGGCAAAGAGCCTGGGTGAGAGGGAGAGGAGGCTAGAAACAACATGAGAATTATGATGTGGCTACAATAATCCAGATTCAGTGAGAGTCAGGAGCAGGCTAGCGGCTGTAGAAATGATGAGAAATAAATGAATTTCAAAAATGTAGCCACGAAAGAATTAAGAGTGCTTGGTAGAAGGAGAAAGTCAAAGATCCTTCCTTGGATGATCTTTCTTCTTTAACTAGTTTATTAATTCAACCAACATTGATTGAGGTATGAGCACTATGTCTAGAACAGTGAACTAAATAGACATGTTTCTTGCTCTCCTGTAAGTGAGGGTGACAGATAACAGATTAGTAAACAAAGCAAAGAAGGGGTGCCCAATATAACCATCAGGCAATGAACTTCATAAATGAAATTAAATAATTCAGATAAAGCACTTGGCACAGTGGTTGGTATATAATAAAGCTCAATAAATATTATCAAGTTCCTCTTCCTTACCAAGTCCCTAATGAAAATTAAATTTTCTTTTATGTCTCACAACTATTAAATGAATCATCATAATGGTTGCCATATATTGAGTGCCTATTACATACCAAGTTCTATGTCCTGGGTTTTACATGTATTAACTTCTTTTTATAATCACCTTGCAAAATAGTTATGATTATCTTTCTTTTTCAGATAAGGAATCAGAAGCTAAAGGAAATTAATCGATTTCCCAAAATTTCTGGAGCTAGTGAGCAGAAAACCCTAGGTGTGTCTAAATCCCAAATTTTATTCTTTTTCCATTGTCATAGTGTAGTTATTACCAAATAGTGTTATGGCAGTCTGCTTTGTGGTGAATCTTACAATCTCTTTAGCATTATCTATCCATTCAAGTAACCAGACAGAATAACTAGTGAGTGCTGAGGAACAAATGGAAGCAAATACATACAGTTTAATTATCCACACTCAGATATGACCAACTGTGTGGTCCTTCCTTGCCTTACAAAGAACATCTTTGAACAGGAGGAAATTTGAATATAGTCATTTTGTGACTCTTTCAAGAAAGTGTTCAATTATTTATTTCTGTATTTTTAGAAGTCTTAGCCTGTAAAGGAAGCAACTATAGTATTGTTCAACTCAAATACCAGATAGAGAGTATAAGCTTCACAGATCTGGTTGAAGTCTTTCCTTTGCTACCTAATAGACTGTGAAACTGAACAAATCACTGAATGTACTCTAAGCCACATTCTCTTTATTTATAAATGAACAAGAAACAGGAAGATCATAAGAGCACCTATCTTATAGTACATATTTAGGACTGAAGTAGTAAAAGTATGTTCTTAACTGGTAGTAAGTATGTATGTTCTTAACTGGTGGCAATTTTTCTACCCCAGGGGATATTTAGCAATGTCTGGAGACATTTTCAGTTGTCACAACTGAGTGAGTGCTACTGGTATCTATTGAGTAGTGGCTAAGGATGCTTTGAAACATCCTACAATATGCAGACAGCCCTCTCAGTAAAGAATTACCAAGCCCAAAGTGTTAGTGCTGAGATTAGGAAACATTGGTATATAACCTAGTGTCTGCTGTATATCATACAAAAAAAAAAAGAAGAAGAAGAAGAAGAAGAAGAAGAAGAAGAAGAAGAAGAAGAAGAAGAAGAAGAAGAAGAAGAAGAAGAAGAAGAAGAAGAAGAAGAAGTCTAAAATCATCCAGGAATATGAAACACTTGGGAAATCCCTTTGGAAACACTGAGATATGACACTCAAATGAAAATACATCTGGGGTTTGACTAAATATTTCACTTTTAATCTAAATAGTTTGACTCACGAAACAGATACTTTCTTTTGTCCTTGTGGGGTGTGGGGTGGTGAGGTTCTTTGTCAATTGTTTAGAAGTTTCACAAAGCTGAATTTGCATTTGATTGCAGTCTCCATTTTTTCATTTCAGGAGTTGCTTAATCTACCACATTACTTTGAAAAGGGAGGTCTATTTGTTTTTATGTATTTTTTTTTTGGTAACTTACAAAAGCATCTTGAATTATTAAACCAGTTATTTTTCAGGCCTGCAAATGTTTTCAGCATGTTGCCCTAAGCTTTCCTGAGTCAGCACATAGCATTGCCTCTTAGAAGACCTCAGTCAGAACAGTTTAAGATGTTGGTATTTTTCTTTGGAGTTGTGATATTTGGGGTACTTGTTCTGACAAAAGAGAGCATATGTTTCTCCCAAAACCTCACATTTGAAGTCATGGTGGAAAATCTGCTCAGGGCGAAGGGGTGTGCATCACAATTTCAGAGTAAAGAAGAGAAATGCAAGTGGTCAATTAATATTTTCCCCTGATATTGGACTCTTACTTATTTCTATCCAGGAGCCAAACCAAAAGGTAAATCCTCCAACCCACATTTTATGAGAAAATAAGAGAGTACTCTGAATTACAATTAAAGATTTCTTCTTCTGCTTCGAAGCCAAATGCTTTTACAAGAGGTAGAAAAAAAAATGCCCAAGTCAAATTGATGAAAACCAGTCAAAATATGGCCTTGTTGTGGCTGACACAGCCATCCTTGCTGGTCCCAAAACACAGAAGATGTCTTTAGGCATGGCTCTCAGCACTGATTAAACTAAATTTCTATGTCAACTGCTTGAAAGCTGCAGACCTTCACCACGTATTTCCTGAGCATGTTATTGAAAATTATCAGACCTGTTTTGTTCATTACCAGGAAGCTGAAAAATGACCTGCAAAGAAGACTGAAAGGCTTTCTACAGCCAGTACAGGCTAACTTTCCAACAAATATCCTAAGAGCTCATGAATACATCACGTAGGAGCTTGGACCTTGGGGAAAGTATCTTTCATAATAACATGGAAATCTCTACTGAAAGCCACTCATCCCTGAACAATGGATAGCCTCCCATCTAAATCTGTTCATTTACTAAGCACTCAGAGCATATGGCTTGCTCTTAATGAGCAAATGTGTTCATTTTTAATTTTTATTTTAAATAATACTTACTGACACAGAGGCAAAAGATTAATTTTTGCCCCCTCTTTATGTCAAGAAATCTGAATTCTGCATAATGAAATTATGAGATTATACCATGTAAGGACTGAAAAAAACCTAGCTCATCATCTGACTCAGTTTTACAGACAGGCTCCTAGGATCTATAAGCTAATTATGCTTGAATAGGGAATAACAGAGCTTCAGCAGAGGTCTTTGCGCTATAATACATGTGGCAGCCAAGGTCTTAACTATTGTTAATTCTTCTTTTTGTTGTTTTCATCTGAGACTAGACTGCCTAGCTCTTATTTCTCCTAATATTCCTAACAGTTCATTTATAACTCCTACCCCTTTCCCTCATCTGACTTTGAAGAACCTGAATTCATTTAGGCTTTGATTAGTGGTAATTATTTACCTGTCAGGTCCCAGCTGGACTGCATCACCAAAGCTGAGTCACACAGCTTTGCTTCCAGTGACCGCTTCTGAACAATTAAATCGAAGAAGCACCTGTATAAATATATAATATTCGCTGATAAGAAAATGATTAGGCAATAGAAACTGAGTTGAGTTGGTGAAAAATAGTGAATATTCCCCTTAGGGGCTTTTTACACATGCCTTTAAGCATCTTCCATCTCAAGATCAAGGTGAGGTTATTTTCCCACACCTCCCACACCTTGTTTGTTTGGAAAATATAGCTCATCCGATATCACCAGATTTAATTTATTTGCAAACATGAAAATTTTGAAGTCATCTTCTCATGTGTAAGTTTAAAGAGAAGAAATTAAAATAGGATGAAAGACTAACCGGTGATTTCCTTTTCCAAAGCCACAATATCTACCTCAGTAGGTGAGCTGACAGTTGAAATTCATCTTGGACAATGATTTCGTATTTATATTTAGGACTTCTGCAGGATTCAAAGCTTAGGATAGTAGAAAAAGTGAGAGCGTTTGTCATCAGATAGACCAGAAGATGAATCCCAACATTACCACCTAGGAGTTGTCTGACCTTAAGCACATTTTGAACCTCAGTTTCTAAATCTATAAAAATAGAAATAATTCCTGACCTTACATTCCATGCCACATGTAAAGCACCAGTCTCAGTGTCTGCTTAGTAAACATTCACTATACAGCACTCCATAAAAACTGACCATAAAATCCATCATCTTTGACCAGCTCACCATTTAGTAAGCCACACACTGTTGGTGATTTTTTAAAGTTGCTTTCTGATGGAGACCACTTTTTAGCAATGAGAAGGACCACCAGAAAACAATTCCAAAATTTCCTTCTTATATTTCACATGATACCTTGCTCTACTTTGGGATTTTTTTCCTTCTTTAACATAAATTCATGTGTATTAACTATAAGAGAGATTTTTTTCAGTTCTTTAATTAGGCATAGAAGGATATTGACCCCACCTTACCATCAACTGATTATGTGTTTGCTGATTCAACCTGGCCATTATTTTGAGCTGAAGGACATCTACAGATGCTACTTCATGGACCTATTCCTGTTGCATTCCTTAGGCATTTAAGGACGTTGTTTTGTATAAAACTCAAACCTGTTCCATTTCTTCCTAAGCTCCGTGATCTTGGGCAAGTTATTCTTTGTGCTTTACTCTTTTCAATAGCAAAATGGAGATGATGCTAACTAATGCATAAGATTATTCAGAGAGTTCAGTGAGTTACACGTAAAGGACTTAGAGCAGTGACTTGAACAGAGAAGAAAGTTGTAGTTGTGGTTGCTATTGTTACTATGACAAATGTAGGCAGCTAACAAGAGAGTTGATCTCACTGAAGGAGCTAGTGTGCATAACAGAGCATTCAAGCCCTCATTCACATCTTCCCAAGTGAAAACGTCACTGTTAAAAATTTCTTACTTTCGTTTAATTTGAACGCAATGTTTCATTCGTGGTTTCTGAATAAGACAATAAAAAGTGAGAAAGCCTTCTATGTTACTCAATTATTCAGAGTCAGGTCCTACTGTCTTTGGACCTTGAATCCAAAATGAAATAGTTACTATTTTTTAAAATACAGGATACTGTTTACTCTATTTACTCTCTGCCTTTTTCAGTTCTACAAGTTGATATACTTGTAAAGGTAGGTAAAGGAATAAATAGCAAAAAGTTATAAATCATAGGGTTTATTTTAGAATCACTTTTTAAAGAAGCATTTTGAAACAAGAATATGGAATGTCTGAGGATACAACATATTTCCTTTACTACACTAAGTATTAAAGTTACTCAAAATTACCTGATTATTTTGTCAGTTTGATAGCATCTTCTATTTTTGCTGAGTCCTTTGCTTGTTTGTAGATGTGTTTTATACTATAAAAAGCAAGCATCCTAAAAACCTTCAGATTTTCTGAAACCAAAAGATACACTTAAGTAAGACAGCAGAGATAATATAGAATTGTAAGAGGCTAGGAAGGAGTTTTAAATGCAAAATGTAAAGATAAGAAAGGATCATTCTACATGGAGTGCATCCTTTCCCTTCATGATCCGTTAAGCAAACTGATCAGTGTTAAATGAAAAGATGGGGTGGGATGATTTGCTTTGAAACAGAAAAGGCATTTTGAATTATTAAACTTCTTACACATCTTAAAAATAAGTTTACTCTGAAATTCTCATTAAATCTCTTGGAATTCACTGAGCAATATGGCCTCCTTGTTTTAACAGTTGTACATCCCAAGGGTTTTAACAGCTCATAGTGTTGGAGTTGAGCTCTAATGTGTTGCTTCCCTGAGGCTTTATCACTTATCTAGTCTGTCGACTAACTCTGTATATCAATATACCATAGTCCAATTGAGTAGGCTGTTTGATAAGCATTTCAACAATAACACCATAAAATCTAAGCAGAGAAATAGATGGTGCACTGATAAACAGAAGTGCATGCATTGATTTTTTAAAATATATTTTCCCATTCTGCACTTTCAAAGTCAGAGTTTAAATACCTGAAAGTCCTTTCTATGAATCTATTAATGTATAATTCTCTAAATTTGCTCTACTTTTAATAAACATTGGTTCAGTTTTTCTAGAAATTGAAGAAATCATTATTCTAATGCCACAATTTTGGTTACTTATTTATAGTTAATCTTAATTTTGTTTTATCTGGTTTAAATATTCTATTGGCACCTCTTTCACCTGACTTCCTGGTCAATTCCCACTTAAATTTCTATAGCTGCATACTCTCAGGTGGCTATTGATTCTTTGTCTCCTGCTAAAGGTTACTAACTTCATCAACAGTAATGCTATAAATTACATCTGTTAAGATTCTCTTACTGTTGCTAGCTGACAACATACTTTCATTCTCTGGCTGTTTAATGTTCTTGACATTCATTTTGTCCATCACTCTACAAAGACTACTGCACTGAATTATTCCTGGATGCTATTACCCAAGTGACACACTTTTGGCGTCTGGATCATAAACTGAAACCAAAAATCTGATGTTTTTGGCAACAAAATCCACTGTCTGTATTACCTTTGGTCCAAACAGGCTTTCAGATGATGAAAAGTGTGTTGGATCTTACTCCAGCTTCTTCCTACCTCCTTTCACCTATGCATGGAATTCAGGAGAAGAGACTTGGGATAACATTCTTAGTTTCTTGTGTTAGAAGAGAAAAAGAGAATTGTTAAAGATCTGCATAAGGGATAATTAGCATAACCATTATTAATATGAACTAGGAGATCGTAAATTTGTATACTACAAACATTTCACAGGTATGCTATCTAATTGGAAACAGACTATGAAGGTTTTTGTGTGTGTGTGTGTGTGTGTGTGTGTGTGCAACTGAAGGTATTTATAGACATGACAACAGCTATCATTTATTTTGTTTTTCTATGTTGGTCATACAACATGATGGGGGCAGTGGCTGAAACTTAAAGGAATAGAAAAGGATATATGTAGAATAACATAAATCTGATACAAAAGAAATATCAAAAAGATACATGATGTGAAAGATATATAGGTGGAAATCTATAATAACTATACCTTATGAGTGTGTAAATATGCATATAAATGTATTGAAGAATAATTTACATATAAAAATAAGTGTATTCATTTTAAATGTACATTTAATGAGTTTTTCTATGTGCATAAATACATGTAATTATCACAGAAGTCAAAACAGAAAATTTTCAGCATACTAAAATAGTCTCTTCTTCCCCTGCCCAGACAACCTCCCAACCCAACTCCAGCTGCCCTTACATTTCTATCAATTTAGATTAGCTGTATCTGTTTTAGATCTACATACAAATGGAATCATGTGTTATCTACTCCTTTGTGTTTGGCTTCTTTAGCTCAGAAAAATGTTTTTGAGATTGATTCATATTGTATACAACAAACATTCATGCACGGTATACAAGCAGTCTGTGTAGACATATGTTTTTATTTTTCTCGGGTTCATGTTTAGGAGTTGAATTGATGGGTTATATGGTAAGTTTATCTTTAATTTTATAAGAAACTTCTAAACTGTGTTCTAAGATATTCATACCATTTCACACTTCCATCAGCAATGTGTGACATTTCCAGATCTACATCCTTCCAAAACTTAGTAATATCAGTCTTTTTCATTTCAACTATCTTAGCAGGTAGAGAGTGGTATATATTTTGATTTCAAATTGCATTGCTGTGATGACTATGATGTGAAGTTATCTTTTAGTGTTTTTCGGTCACTTTTTTCTTTTGTGAATTATACGTTCAAATCTTTTGCTAATTTTTAAATGTGGTTTGTCTTATTATTGCATTACAAGCGTTCTATTATATTCTGAGTACAATTTTATGTTAAGATGTATATTGGGAATATTTTCTTTCAATCGTCGACTTGACTTTTTTTTTTACTAAAGATATCTTTTTAGTAGCAAAGTTTTTACTTTTGATGAAGTCCAATTTATCAATTTTTAAATTTTACTGGTTAGTACTTTTGGTATCCTAAATAATCTTTGCCTACACAAAGACATAAAGTTTTATTGTTCTGATTTTATATTTAGTTCTATGATCTGTTTCTAGTTTATTTTTATATATAGTAAGAAGTAGGGCTGAAAGTTGGTATTTTTAATACAGACATCTGATTGCTATAGAACCAAAATGTGAAAAGATTATTTTCCCCTCTACATTCTGTTCAAGTTTTCTGACCTTTTTCTTCTGCAACATCAAACTGCTGTTATAACCATTTGCTGAATTGTTCATTCAAATATTACATTTTTCTATTTTAGAAGTTTTATATTTTTTTAAAGTTTTCATTTCTCTTCCTGCATTCATCTTTTCAAAATAAATACTTAAACTACTTAGAGTAGCTATTTTAAAGTCCTTAACTTCTAATTCCATCATTTCTTTCACTTCTGGGTCTAGTTCTGTTGATTAATTTTTCTCCTAATCATTTTTTTCCTAATCATTTTCATGTCTAGTGATTTTTGATTGGATGCTGAGCCTAGTTGAAATTACATTGTTGAATATCTGGATTTTATTATGTTCCTTTAAAGAGTGTTGCTCTTTGATGGAGCAAGCAGTTAAATTTTATATGCATTAATTTGATAATTTCGAGACTTGTTTTTAAGATTTGTTAAGGAAGGTATAAAGGAGTCTTTATTCTAGTGATAATTTTTCTTCACTACTGAGACATGGACATTCTTGGGTCTCTACTGAATGCTGCATGGATTTGGTGATGTTTCTTTACTCTGGCTGGCTAGGACTTGAATATATCTCAGCCCAATGTGAGATATGGTAATTGTTCAGTTTATAGTTCTTCAATCACTATTTTTTCCCCAGTAGTTGTTCTTTGCCTTGTGAAGTTTTACCTTATACAGCTTAATATCAGCCAAAGACAGCATATATTGAAGTCTTTTTTCTACATATCTCATTTATTTATAGTATTCTGCTCTGTGAATTCTAGTCACCTCTGATTTTGATCTGTATGTCCTACACTCAGCAAATCCCTACGTTTCATTTCCTGGGGGTTTTATTCCCTGAGTGGCAGTCTGAAAAGTACAGTAGTCCCGCCTAATCTATGGTTTTACACCTGCAGTTTCAGTTACCTGCAGTCAACCATGGTCTGATAATATTAAATGAAAAATTCCAGAAATAAGCAATTCGTAAGTTTTAAATTGCATGCCATTCTGAGTAGGGTGATGAAATCTCTCACTGTTCTGCTCTGTCTCAATCAGAACATGAATTATCTCTTTGTCCTGTATTTATACTGTATACACTACCTGCCCTTTAGTCACTTAGCCATCTCAGTTATCAGATCGACTGTTACAGTATTGCTGTGCTTGTGTTCAATAACCCTTATTTTACTTAATAATGGACCAAAAGCCATTTGTGTAAATTTTATTACAGTATAATAATTGTTCTATTTTATTATTAGTTATTGTTGCTAATCTCTTATTATAACTAATTTATAATTTAAACTTTATCATAGTTATGTATGTATAAGAGAAACACGTTGTATACAGAGTTTGGTGCTATTTGCAGTTTCATACATAGCTTGGGGGTTTAGAAATGTATCCCCCAGTAATAAAGAGAAACTACTGTATCTCCAGGTAAAAAGTCTGGTCTATTATCACTTCTTTTTTCTCAGTGATTATAGCCTTGTGCTGCCTTTGTCCACTGTCTGAAAACAATGTTCTCATGTGGTTTTTTTTTTCAGTTTTCTAATTGTTTATTGTGGGTGGTCTCTTCAACAGCAGTCAGTCTTTCATGATCAGAAGCAGAACAAGTTTATTTTTTTAAAGTACAATTGAGGCAGTTATAGTACCACAAACAGGGATATAGTGCTAAAGAGCCCCAGCTAAATGTTATGGTTACTTTATACATGATTTATTCCCTTCGAAAGAAGTAGTCAAAATTAGACTTTAAGATGTATGCCACGAGTATGGATAGAGATGACTGTCTCTCAAACAGCAGTTTGCATGCCACCTTTGTGATTTTTGCTGTGAACCACTTGCATGCCACAGTTGCTTGCATGCCACCTTTGTGATTTTTGCTGTGAACCACTTGCATTATAATTTACTTAAAATACTTTCTTTAAGTTGACTTATTTGTAACTTAAATTTATTTGAAAAGGAAACACTACAGCATTATAAATCATGTTGAGAAACTAATTGTATTTTTCTAATATATATTCAAATAAGCAAATAATTCTTTAAAAATAAACAAGATCTATCTTTGAACTACTGAAAGAATCTTGTATCCTATCAATGGTACTTTTCTAAGCCTAATCATACTAGAATAGATCACAGAGGCATTGAATAAAGATTGACATAAGTGATGGAGATAAAAAAATAACTACCATTTTTTCATATGTAGTTTCTGATAGAACCATAAAATTTTAAAACTAGGATAAGCTTAGAGAACATCTAATCCAACCCACTCATTTCACATTTGGGGAAATAGTCTTATAGATGGAGTGGCTCCTTTCCAAGGCCTCACAGCTGGTTGGTTAATGAATTCAACAGATATTTATTGAGAAGCTGAGAACAGTGAACAAAACAGACAAGCCCTCTTGGAGCTTTCATTCTAGTAGGAATAGGACCCTTTTCTTTGGTTCTCTGTCCAGTTGAATATTATTTAAAGACCATTTCACAACAAAAGATAACACATGTCCTTAGCTTGTCCTTCATTATCTTTGAAAGTAAGAGTTTGCTCTATGTAAAATTAACTCAATTTAATGATGATTTCAGTCTGACTCACCTGTAATATCCTAGCTCTTATGAAGATACTTTCTGTTTCCTAATGGGGCTACTTCTCATGCTTTTTGCTTTAGCCATAAAGGGGAAAACAAATCTCTTGTTATGAGAAAATGCTCATTATGCATTACAATTATGTAATTTGGAACTTTTTAGGATATAGTCAGCCTCTGATTGCAACACACATTCAAGCTGGTAGACAAGGTCTTTTGGTTTCTTATCTCATCTTGCTTCATGATCTTGTTCCTACCCTATTTTCAGCTCTCTTGATCTATCACTCTCCCAAGGTATTTGTGCTGTTTATCTGTATCCATTTCTATACCCCAGCACTGTCTCCTTTCAGACCTGGAAACTCTTATACACCAAGCCCCTTCTTGTGTGAGGAAAAGAAGACTCTATTCTGACATTCCAATCTTGAAAGCTAACTCTGCTCCTGACAACTTCGATGCTTTTTACAGGCACAAACACCCCCAGAAAGGCAGAAAGGATAGGATGGAAGAAATCATCAGCAATGAGTTTGGGCATGCAGTTGACTCTCTCCTTTTTGTCTTTAGATCAGTGGAATTAGTGAAAACTGGTATGAACTCATGGAATTTTCAGCTTTTGGAATTCCCAGACGTCTTCAAGTTGTCTTTGAAAAACACTTATTTTACAATGCATGTTTTTCCTCAGAAAAAGAGAAAAACAGAGTGGGTTTTATTAGAGGGATAGCTGAGACTTGAGGATAATTCCCTTTTATTAGGGACTTGCTATGTCCCAGGCATTGTACTATTCATTTTACATGCTTTTTCACTTTGACCTTCATAGAAACCCAGTGATTTTACAAATAATGACATAGACAAAGAATCTTGGAGTGATGAATTTTCTTCATAACACTAGAATTTTTAAAACACTGGCATTATAAAATATGTAATTTCATTAAATTTAACAAATATTTATTGTGTGTTTCATTGATTGTGTTTCATGTGCCTTTTTGTTACCTGGACATCTCAAATAAACTACTCTATTCTATTCTGGACCAAAACAAAAAAATAAAGGGCCCTTTCAAATCCAAAGAAATTGTCTCGGTCTATCTAGATTAACTATCTCATCCTGAAAATGCGTAGATGTATAATGGGTGAGAATATGATAGAAAATGTCTCTTTCTTCAAAATGTTCTGTTAAGATGTGCCGTTTGAACAAGAAAAAAAGTTAGTTTAATCAGAACCACATGATCATTGAAAATAATCTTGTTGCAGTCATCATCACTGCAAATGCAATCACGGCCAACTCTCATGAGTCTGTGCTAATGGGAAGAGGGTGTAATGTGGATGGTTGACAGTCTCAGATAATTCAAATACCTGATATTCGGTATTTCTCCCACTAAACCTATTTACCAGAGTTGCTAGCAAGTAGTGGAAATTGCTAATTCTAGTTTCCTTCCTTTCCTCTCCACACCCAGTGCCCCCAATCCCAGTCACCCTTTGATGGAGATGTCAGTGAGCAATAAAATGGCCAAAAAGCTGTGGGAGGAAGAGAGAAGGAAAGTTGATCAATCCTTGAATAAATAAGAGCTATTTTAATGTGATGCTTTTGAAATGGAAGGCTTGTTCCTCGTGGAATATTCTTTTGATTGATATCCATATCACATATACTTGTACCATAAGCACATCTCAAATACAATTTTATTAAATTCCTATGATGTAAGTAAAATATCAATTTGTTTTCTCTGTTTGAAAATATTAAACATTATGGATATGGTCGAGGTTTTCTTTGACCTTTATCCTCAGATCAGCCTCCTTTTCTCAAAAGGAACACAACAATTCTGATACCTGTTTATTATTATATAAAATTTCCAGTTTTTTATCTATCCAGGTTTATTTATATAAAAATTTAGTCAGAAATAATAAGTATGTCTTTTTTTTTACAGTAATAATAGACTATTCTTCAGCTAAGTAGTAGACACCGATGCTCTGCCCAAATCTTTCTTTAATGAAGGACTCACTGCCTCAGGAGGAATGCTGTCAGCAGATGGTCAGGTTTGAGGACTTTCTCAGTGCACAGAGGCACCTCAGACCTTGTCCTTGCTCCTTGTACAGGCAGCCAACAACCCATACCATCTGATACCAATGTGAAAGTTATTATGCAAGTTCAGTGTAAGACCATAAATGTCTTGCCATGTTGGCCCAACTTGGGATAACTCGAAATAACCTTTCTAGATTTGAGATCTCTAATGAGGTGACTGAGGCTGCTGTTGGGCTTGCATCACAGTTCAACTTCTCCCTCTGCCCAATCTTGCTTCAAATGTTAATAGCAAGAATATTCATTAATAAGTACCCAGAACAGTAAACTCCATCTCATAGTCTGCTTCCTAAGGAACTCATCCAGTGACATGTTACTTGCTTATTTTTCTCTCAATGCTATGTCCTGGAAGGCTCATTTACTAGTAAACATAGATTGGCTAATTCTTTTAATTTTCTTGTAGTATTTGTGTAGGAAACTAGGCACTTGTTCATCAAAGCCCTGGTTCCCTTTCTTCCTGAGCCTGTATCTAGACTACATCGTGAATTAGGTATGCCTAGGTTACTGAGTTCTGTCCAATGGATTGTAGAAAGAAATGATGTATGATACTTCCAGACTGGATGAATTAAAACCTCATGAAGTCTTCCATGTTCTTCCTCATCCCCCATGTGCCAACCAAATGCAAAGAATTTAGCAGAAGATTCTAAAGTCCTAGAAGATGGCAGAACCACAGATGAAAGACCAGATCACTGACCCATCATATAGGCTGTCCATGAACCCTATATCAAATCATTAATCTGTTGAAATATTTATTTAGGGTGATTTCTTATAGGAATTAGCTTCTCTCACTTAAATATGAAAGAACACTTTGGTTGTTTTTAGTTTCAAACCACACCGTTCTGAATATTTCGTACACATCTTCTTGGGTGCAAGAGTTTCTCTAGTGTTAAATATAGAGAAGTAGAATTGATAGGTCTTGAGATGCACGAGCTTTAAAATTCAACAAATATTTTTGAACCATTTCTCAAAATAGTTACACAAATTTCTATTCCCACTAGTTGTATCTGGGAATACCTTTTTTCTCAAATCTTTTAAACATTGTATTTTAAGAGAAATTTCATTTTTGGATGAAAAATATTTTCATATGTAGTTGAATTTTAACTGGTTTCTTATCTCAAATTCTAGTACATAAAACTTTAAAAAATAGTAGACACTCGGTACTTCCAGTTTGGCCTCTTTGAAAACAGTCCCTAAGGTTCATGCCACGAAGTCGCTCATCATTTTACTGAAGCAGGAATTTGATGTATATACATGCCAAGACTGAGGAATGGCCATCTGTGCTTACCTACTGACTGATCCCAATCAAATGGCCAGATACTACTTCAGATAACTCTGATATTACCTATTCCACATTCAGAAGGGGGAGGGGTGTGGAGCAATAATGAAACTGGTTTCTATTTATTGAGTATATTATATATGCCAGTCTATGTGCTAAATATTTTATCTGTATGTCTTGGAGCCTCAGAATAACCCTCTGACATGTAAGTTTCTAGTACTTAGCCCTGATTTTTAGATGAGAAAACCGAGGTCAGGGTAATATAACTTACATGTGAAAGAGCTAAAATATAACCCTAAGGCTGTCTGATTCCAGATTCAGAGCTAGACCCCTTTTCTCTTACACTGTTTTGCCTACATAAAACTCTCATTCGAAGTTGAAAGTTGTCACATATGTAATTTAATTAAATTATACTGTACTTCACTGACGTAAATTAAGGGCTATAGTTGTCTTTGTGTATCTGGGGATTAACCCGGTCATGAGGAGGTGTCCTCTGTAAAAAGTCCGAGAGTTTATTTTAATGGTAGAACAACACACAGGAGGATTAAGCCTTCTATATCAGCTTTGGGGGATGAGGAAAATATGAAAGGATACAGATCCATAAGTCATTTAAAAGTCATTTAAAAAACAAAAACAACAATAAAATCTGCATTCTGGATGGTTGCTTGCAAAGCAGCTGTAATCATTTGGCCGAATCACATCTAGCTGATTGTGCCTCCCTGAACTTCCTTTGTCCTCAAACTGAACATAATGCAGAGGAGGTCTGTGTGGGTTTGGGACAAGATGGAATTTGGACTAGCTGTTTTCAAAGGTTACATTAGAAACTCAAAAGGTTAAAAGGAGTTGCTATGAAAACTGCCTTCTGAAGTCAGAGGCCCCACACTATATCACGTGTCTGTACCAAGACACTACAGAAGGGGTGCAACTGGTAACACACAAATCTTCCCAAGATGAACAAAATGTTAGGCCCTATTGATGAGGCACAAGGACATAGTCGACTTCTCAAATATCTCCCATTTTTGTGGTTTTTGAGGTTGCAGTAGAATTCAAACCTCTTTGGGTTCAAGTTCATCTAGTCTTGACAAAATATGACTTCCTGTGTCAGCAAAAAAAGGTTTTGATTTCAAAAAAAAATCACGAGCAATTAGACAAACTATTTTCCACCAACTATAAGTGAATCAAGTTAGTTTTCTCTTAAAATATACAGGAGTCAAATATCTGTGAGTGAAACATAAGCGATGAACTGATTCGGGGGTTTCCTCGGGCCTTACCACATTGTAAATTCTGAACTTGGTTAAAAGGCAAGAGGACAGAGCAGAAAAGACAAAGAGGGCTAAACGAATATATATAACCACTGGGCAGAAAAGGCTTAAATTTGGTCTCTTCTCAGGTAAGTGTATCCCTTCAAAGCAGTCACCCTCTTTCTATAACAATATATGTTAATTCATTTAAACAACATCTATTGTGCTTACTCCACGTCAGGCACAGTTAGAAACTTGTTCTATAGCAGACAGTGACATGGACACAATCTCTCACACTCTTTGAGTGAAGATATAAGGAAACATGTAAGTAAACACAACTATTCATAAACAACTTTTGCAAGACATGAAGAAAGTAATTGGAGTACTATGGTGAAGAATGAGGGAGAGACCTATCTGTAGATACAGTTCCCGGGGAAAATATGTCTAAAGAAGCACCATCTGAATGGAGACATGTGCAGAATGAGACGGGCCAAGTTTCCCTGGCTGGGGGCTGCTCCTGTGAAGGCTCTGAGGGAAGAGCTTGGGCTGACTGGAGACTTATGGGCAAGAGCATACTGGGACATTGGGAGGATGGCTCAAGCAGGGGCCAGATGATCCCAGACACTGAGATGGCTCCGAAAAGTTTTAAACAAAGAGGTGGCATGGTCCAATTTACATTTTAGAAATATCACTCCAACTGCAATGTTCACACTCTATTTGGGGGAGGAGATTTGTTGGGAAAGGAGTAAAGTAGAAGCAGAGAATTGAGATATTGAGCAATTATGATAGTTCAAATGCGACAGAGCAGAGGAACAAAGTGAGAGGTATTTATTTATCAGTTCCCTTGTCATTGGCTGTACTCATTTGGATCTCCATCAAAGCTGCTATGAATAAGTCTGATTGAATTACATGAATCCCATTAAATATTCTCAGGAGAAATAACAATTAAGGAAGCCCGAAGGCCATTACTGTGGTTTTAAGCTTTGTCAATTGCCAGAGACTGCAAATGTCTAAAACACAATATCTGTGATTATAGTAATGTGCAAAATACTTGAACTTCTAGAATTCTGCAAGTGTTTGCATATGATGTGTGGTGCACGTGGTTGCCATGGGAGTGAGTTCTTTGGGCAAGGATATTAGAAGATATACTTGCCCATGGTCTCTTTTCCATTTTCTTGACATGAGGTTGAATGGAGAACACAGAGCATAATCAGCTCAATGAGTTTCTGATTTTTCTGTGTGTATATCTCTGGAGTATCTGAAAAGAAAGGAAGATATGGCATCTGTTTTCAAATGGCAGTGTGTGGAGGCTCAAGAGCTGTTAATTTTAAAGCACCAGTGGAGATTTTTAACCAGTTTTCACACGTTCCTCTGCTTGTCAACAGGCTCCATCAAAAGCATACATTTAAATTATTTTTCATTTTTTAAAAGTTTTCAATTAGAATTGACAGTCAATATTATTTTATATTAGTTTCAGATGTACAGCATAGTGGTTAGACATTTATATGATATATGAAGTGATGCCCCCAAAAAGTCTAGTACCCACCTGGCACCATACATAGTTATTAGAATATTATTGACTACATTTCCTATGATGTACTTTCAGCAGTACTGGGCCAACCTCTGCCGATAAATTTGCTTTTATTTTTAATATTTAATTGTCCACTAAAGATGTCTTTGGAATTTCTGAAGTTGAACTTGTTGTGTTGGACAAAGCAGGAAATTTGACATCCTATACAGTAGGATTGCCAGGCACTATTTGACATCTATTTGAAATCTGTGGCTATAAATTTAAAGTGATGTCAGTCTACACTTTTACTTTTAAACAATCACAATGCCATTTCTTCTAAGACAAATAATACCTTTAATAGAAGTTGTTCTAATTCAATGGAAGTTCCCTTGGTAACTGTGTTTTGAGTCTTTCTTTCATTGAATAATAAATATTTTTTTGAGCACCTGTAATGAGCCAGGGAGTATGTTGACGGAATCCTTGGCAATAAGCTAAGGGAAGCAAAATGAGGGGAAAAAGAAATTAGGAGAGAGGGATGAAAAATCATTTAGAAAAAGGAACTTTAAAATCCTTCTGGTATTCACTTCTTAGTCTGTTATTTTCCATTCATGTTACCTTGAGTGGATCACTTAACCTATGTCTTTATTGCCCTGTCTATATTTGAAGGCTTAATTAAATTATGGAGTCTTTGGTGGTGTATCAGGGAAAGATGTGACTAAAGTGCCACATATGACACATATTTTATATGTCAGATACCTCTGAAACTAAGTCCAAAGATTTTGGTATCTTATTTAATAGGTAGCAACAGCAAGAATCTTTGATAAAATTCTCTTCAGAGGTTGAGGACTTGAAGTTTTCTGTTCACAAAAGAAGAAAAAAGAAATCACTGCTCAACAGACTGATTTGTTCTAAATTTTTGTTGTTTCACCTAGCAGTTGAGAGCACAGGATCTTGGGGACTTTGGAGATTGTGTATGTGTGTGTGATGCCAAATTGTATGTGGGTGATGTTGGCTATTTGTCTTTTTTAACACACACACACACACACACACACACACACACATTTGGAACAGAGAAATAAAGCCCCACCTCATTTGCTTTTATTTTTGCTCATTTCTGAGTCTCCATGCTGACATAATTCCAAATGCTAGTTTAGCCAAGTTTGGCTAATCTCCTAGAAGCCTCAGCAGTCAGCCATATAATTTAGTGCCACTCTATAGAAACTTCAATTCAATTTCTCAGATTTGTCAAGGAGAAGGTTTGAAATAAGTTTGTCCCATAAAGCAGAAATGGCAGTAAAAGATCTAGGCCAGACTTTCCAACTCCATTGTCTCAAGCAGTGGTTCTCATTCTGGGGCAGTTTTGTCTCCCAGGGGACATTACAATATCTAGACACTTTTTGATTATCATGACACAGGGGTGGAGGTAGGCAGAGGCCAGCAATGCTTCTGAACTTCCAAAAATGCACAGGACAGCCCTCACAACAAAAAAATTATCTGCACCAAAATGTCAATAGTAATAGTAGTACAGTTGAGAAACTCACCCCTTTAATCCCATAATCATACATGTCAATTTCCTGGGTTTGTAAGCATGCTAAAAGAAAAAGCTAAAAATTTAATTTACATTTCAATGTGGTACATCAATAGCTTACTGATGCCAAGTACTTTTCAAGTTTATAACATCAAATGTAGAACAGGTCAATCTGTAATAACAATAAGCCCTTATATAAGGTATTTTTATAGTGTGCAAAACAGATTTACATATATCACCATGTTTGATTGACACTTCAATCTTGTTAAAGATTTATAGCTGGTATCATAATCATTTTATAAAAGGAGAATCATTTTTGCCTATTGAGTCTCTTGAAACGGCTTTTCAACTTGTTATAACATTTAATTATTGAAAAGTCACTAACAAATCTGTCACATGTGAAGTATTTCTAGAAGGAAATATTCATGGTGTGGGTGGCTCATGTCTCTTCCACTGGACAAGAGTGAACTCACCTGTGAAGAAAATGGAACTTCAGGAATTGCCCTGGATGTGATAATTTGTATGGTATGCCACACATCTGATTTATAAGAATTACGTTTTCAGAAGGCAGCAAATGATATTAGAATTGATTTTCTTACTTGAGTTGTCTTGTTTTACAGAACCTGAAACAGAAGAGGGTATAGTCAGGAAAAATTCCTGGCCTCTGATCTATTCTTTGTATGTTTTTTCCATGCTGTGATTCATACAACATAACCTGAATTTAGAGAAGGAAAGATTGGAGGTGGGGGGATGGGAAACAGATGCTGAGTTGTTGTTTGGATTTCCTTGACAAGTTAAAAACATATGAGTATAAATGTGTCAAGGCCATTAGACAGCTAAAAGACTAACTTTCTGGATTCTTGTCTCTTGGATGAATGTAAAATGAGGTTTTGCTTCATTCAGAACTGGCACAGAGCACACTGCTTTTGAACCCAGGTTTTAGCAGAAGGCCGACCTGGAGTGAAATGCTAGTTTGACTACTTACTAGCTCTGTGGAATTACAGCAGTTTCATAAAGATGCTTGATTTCCTCATTTGCTAAATGGTACTCTTTGGAGTGGCAAGTAGGATTAAAGGTGTAATGTAATGGATTTAGCACAGTGCCAAGTATATTGGAAGCACCTGAGGACAGCAAATTCTTCTCAAAAGGGCTTGGAAGTTCTGATTACGGCAAACCCTCCCTCTACTTCAAACCCTTCAAATAATCTAACTTTCCTAAAGGAACAAGTCTTCCTTTGCCTACCCTTTAAATATTGGGGTTCCCCAGAGTTTTCTCCATGTCCCACTGCTTCTCTCTCATGCTCCGTGATGCTGTATTTTAGTAAGTTTTGTATACATCAACGTTCATAGTTGCATTGTTCACAAGATCCAAAAGGTAGAGGCAACCCAAATGTCCATTAGTGGATGAATGGATAAACAAAATGTAAATATATAGAGCAGAATGTTATTTCAGCCTGAAAAAGAAATGAAATCCTGGTACATGCTGCGACATGGACGAACCTTGAAAACATTATGCTAAGAGCAATCAGACACGAGAGAATAAATACTGTATGATTCCACTTATATGAGGAACCTAGAGTAGACAAATTCATAGAGATAAAAAGTAGAATGGTGGTTGCTGGGGGCTGAGGAAACGGAGAATAGAGAGTGACTTCTTAATGAATACAGAGTTTCAGTTTGAGATAAATGAAAAAATTCTGGAGATGGATGGTGGTGATTTTAATATGAATGTCCTTAATATTTCTCAATTGTACACTTAAAAATGGTTAAAATGATAAATTTTGTTATGTATATTTTACAATAGTAAAAAGATTTTTAAAATAAGCATAGTACAATAAGAAAAATTGCCATTATTTATTGAATATTTACTATGTAGTAAGCATTAGGCTAATTGTTATGTAGTCATTAATTTAATCCTAATATTAACAATTAGAAATCAGTGCTATTTTATTCCCATTTACCAGGAAGAAAATTGAGGCCTTGAGAGGTTAAGTCCAAGGTCACATAGCTAGGAATTAGCAGAGCTAAGATTAAAACCCAGGTATCAAATTCCAAATTCTTAATCACTTTGTTTACTCTCTTACCTAGTCCTGTATGTTGATAATTTTGAATCTCCAGCCCAGATCTGAGAAAAGCAATGATGATGATATTGATGATATATTAACATTTTCAGCCTCTCAAAAAACTGTGAAATAGTTCTCATCAACCCAATTTAAAGAAAAATATGAAGCATAGGGAGGTTAAATAACTTGAGTTCACTCATCCATGATAGAGCCAGGATTTAAACCTAAGTCAGTTTGATTTAAAGCCATATTCTTAACATAATTGATTTTTTCAATATCTCACAAGCACCTTATTCTAACTCTTTTTTTATCTTTTAAAGTTGCTGAACTGAGTATATACTTTATCAATACAGTGTTATCCCTACGCCACAATATTAACTTGATGGATGGGCTTTGTAGAATTCAAGAAATAGGGTATTTATCACTCTAGATATAGGAAGAACTCAGAATAAGTTTGTTAAAATGTGGTCTGCCCCAAGATTACCAAAACTGGCCCTTAAGTACAGACATAAATAAAAAAACCAGGAAGAGAATTCTCTCACAGCCCTTAATGAGATGCTTCTTAGGACAGAAAACCTTGGCTATCCCAAGGCAGACTTAGAGAACATGCCTATGTAATTTTTAAAAGTTCAAACCATTCTACATGCATTTTGGTCACCCCTATTATGATCACCTTTCTCTATTCCCCATGCTTCAATCCCTTCTTAGCCAACGTTGTTGCCTCATTACTAAGAACTGAAACCCTTGGTGGCCCTAGGGTCTTTTCATGGGCAATGGTGTCTTGCCTCAGCTCTTTACCAGTTTTACAATTGCCCTCAGAAATTTCAGAAAATGGGACTGGACAACTTGGAGCCCAAACACAATTTCCAAGACCTAAATCCCTGACCCCCATAGGGATCCTAGGAGATGCTGTGGAATGCAAATTCCACTAACTGAAGCCAATCTGCTTTGTTCTGTGAAAGAGTTTTCTAACAACCCTGAATCATTAGGCATCATAACGAAAGGGCCAATTTTCCTGCTGTAAAACTAGCTTTTCATAAAAAGTAGGCTTACTTGATGTCATGGATAGGATTAAATGATCTGAACGCAACTTTTTAACAAAGGAAATAGTGCCTAAGAATTTTTGCTTTTTTTTTTTTTTTTTTTTTTAGGATATCTTACTACTACCTAGATCTAGATCCAGAAAAATTTATTCGTAGTAATAATTAGATATTACCATGGCAACTGAAATGTTTAAAAATTGATGGTAGCAAAACAAATCACTTCCCAAGGAAAAATTTTTGCTGAGAAAATATATGTAATTTTTCAAGGCATAACAAAAATATGTTTACCTAAAAATATAATTTCCCCAATTATTACTGATAATATAAATCCAAAATGCAGTTGAAATTTCAACGCGATGGAGTCATAATGAATTTAAAGGTTTAACTGGCTGGTATTACCTTATAGAAGAAGAGGAATGAGCCTGTGTTTAGAGGGTCTTGAATTTCTCTAGTTATCAAATATTCATGCTATAAAATCACTGCAAAATGCTGTTTCCTAAATAAATGTCAAGAGTTAGATGACATTCAGTGAATGCTTTCAGGATGAGTGTAAGCAGTGTTTCTTTAATTAAAAGCAAGCAAAAAATGATAACTAATTAAATGTCATGATGGGGCAGGAAAGTGTAGAAAAGGGCAGGCTCAGTGAGAAAGCATGTCAGAGAACTGGGCCCAGATTCCGAGAAGAGGGGAGTGAGGGGCAACTTCCTCATTTCTGCAGAACCAGGTTCAAACAGTGCCAAATAGTAAAATACTCTCAAAAGTGCATTCACAAAAGGGACAGCCTTAGCGTTCCTTTAAAGGGAAGGAAGCCAAAAGTAATGTAATTGGGAACATATGTTGCTATTATTAAAAATAATAATAACTAGCACTGAGAGAGTGCCTCCTCTATGCCAGAGAGTTTGATAAGCACTTTATGAACACTATCTCACCAGATTAAGCTTGTGTATATGGTACCAGCAAAGCACACCCTCCGCCCTACCCCCTGCTTTTTTGCCAGATGTTGATATTTTGCATATCCAAAAAAGCATTGAGTTAGTCTCAGAAAAAATCTCCCAGAATGTTGCTGAACTACCTTTGTTCATATCATGAATGGGTATTGTTTTCATTTTAAATTACATAATGGGAGGAGGCAGGTAACAGCCGATTCATTTCAATATTCAAAAGCTCTAAAGATTTGGCCCTGGTCACTGGGTCTCCCCCACCACTCCTTAGATAACTAGTTGCCATCAGGTAATTCCCATGATGAGGAGAAAGAAAAATGGGAAATATACCTTTAAATGAGATTGGAGCACCAGTCTCCCACCGCCTCTGAACTTGCTCTTTACCACTTGACTGGAGCATCTCCTGTCCATCCTGGATAGAGGGCCTGTTGCAAAGCCCCCTTGTTGTTTTTATCTGAACTTTGTGTCTGATTCCATATCATCACTCCCCACAATATTTCTACCCAGGTTGAAAACACATACTCTCTTCCAGGCATCTGCTTCAAGTTTCCTGGATGGCCCAGTAATGTGTTTGTTTAGCTCACTTCACATTAGACCATAGATTTTGCAGTGGCCTTTTGAACGCCAGCCTCAGGATGTTTGTTTTTGTAAGTTTTTGTCTTATCTCACTTCCTCTGAAAAAGCCTTACTTTTCACAGCTTGGCTGAAGCCTGAATAAGCCTGGAGCCTTGCCTAGACATCTTGCCAATGTGTGAGGCTAAATTATTTGCAGTTTGAAAATCATAACATTTCTGCATTGTAGCATTTCATCAAATGGCCAGGAGAGCATTCCAAGGACACAAACGAGAAAGAGTACAGTGAACTGCATTAGCAGAAGTCAGTCTCCTTTCTCTCCTCCCCTCTCTCTATTTTCTCCCCGTCTCTCCCTATCCTCTCTCCCTTTCCCTCCTATCTCCCTGCCTCCACCCCCAAAGGGCATGGAACTGGGATGAAGTTCAGTGATTTTTAAATGCAAGGGAAGTACCTGGGGAACTTGTTAAAATGCAAATTCCCAGACCACATCCTCAGAGATTCAGACTCATAATAGCTGGATGAACCCCAGGAATTTGTCTTTTAAACTAACACCCCACAACCCTACTGTCCCCATCATTTTCGTGAAATAATATATAGATCCGAACACACAAAAAAAACTAATTAAAGTATTTAAAATCCTGTACTCATACATCTCAGGTTTGGCTTTGAATCCTAGCTTAGCCATTGTTTAGCTGGATAGACTTCTGAACCCTAGTTTCTCTTAAAGTTGGATAAAATAAAAGGTTTTGTGAGAATTCAATGGGCTTAGCACACAGTGGATGTTCAATAAATAATAGCTCTGTTTAAAAAAATTTTAAATTATCATATTTTAAAGAAACACAAAAGAAATGAAAATAGTAGAAAACTGAATCTTATTAATAGTCTTCTATGAGGAGAAAGTGGTCTTAGTCTATGTAAAACTAAAAGCGAAACTAGGACCAAAATATGAATGACGGAAGGCAGGTGCCTAGCTCTTTTGTTTCCAAGGATCTATATAGCTCATAGCTTCCTCTGCTCCATCTTCACTCAGCATCCTATCCTTCAGGAGGTTTCTAATTCTCTTCCTCAGGGATGGTGACCTTTCTAACCCCTAGGTTAAATCCACAGCACCAGTTACTTCCTCTTGATGTGTTCATCATGTGTTATGTCTAATTACTAGCTTGATGTCTGCCTTTCTGATAGACCATGAGCTCCACTAAGAGATGCAATCTTGTTGCCTGCCACAGCCTTATCGCCAATGGGAGGTTCATAGTATGAGCTTGATATATAATTTTTGAGAGAATAAATAAATATAAAATTTTTTAAAATTTTATTAATACTATTCGACTATGAATAGAATGTCTTGGGGGTACTGACTTGCCTGTCACAGCAGGTCCTTTAAAGTGGACCACTTAAATATATAGCTAAGGAAATCTCTGCAGAGAATTTGGTGACCAGTTGACCAAACAGTTTTTCAGACAACCCCGAGGAAATCCTAGGCAATTTCTTGAAAAAAGACAAAGTCATAATGAAGAGCTCCGTTTTGCTATTTGAGTGGAATTAGACAAATTGCACACGGAAATGTCAGATGACAACATCAATTTTATTTTATTTTATTATTTTTTTAACATCATTTTAATTATGTCTTTGTGAAACACCTTAAGTTACCTTTTATATGATGCACTGCTACAGCCCTCAGGACTCCAAATAATAAAGGGGGAATTAATGAGGTACAGACAGAATAACTTTATTTACCAATCTACTCCCAGCTTTGCTGCATTTTAATTCTTTTTTCTTCCTCATCTGGAGAAATTTTATCTTGGTATTAGTATTCCCACAAAGGAAGGTGATTCACCAGCTGAATGAATTAAGCATTATACCAGACTTGGTCTCAAAAGTTGGAAAAACAGCAAAAATCACACATTATTTCAAGTCTGGGAAAGCTAAGCTAATATTTTTTTCTCCATTGTCTTTCATTTTCTGCTTCTGGCCAAAAATAGAAAGCCACATTTATATTCTTTTAAGCATGTTTCTTAAGGGAAAAGACACTTTCCAAGTGAAAGCAGGAACAGAGAATAAATGCTAAGTTCTATTTCTTTTGGCTTGTTGACTTCATTTGAATTTTGCTCATATTACTGAAGTTTCCATTACTGCGAAATAAAAGACTACCTGGAAGCTTAGAAAAAGTAAAGTAAGAAAGCTACATAATTCTTAGCCACGTTCTTAATCAATTTAGTCCTTAAAACAACTTAACTAAACTCCATCTGTAGGACAATTCCTCTGACTGAATATTTGTATTCCATTATTTTAAAAGAAAATCAAGAGTGTCATATAGAATGACAATTATATGTGACAAACATCAAAGTGTACAGAGATAAATTATCGCTTCATTCTTTTATTTGGCAAAGCTATGGAGATGCCATTTTAAAGGTATTTCTACACATTCCTCTATTCATTTATTTTCTTTCTTCTGGGAAAGAAAGTACACTGAAAACAAAGACAAAGTGTACTCTCTGGAAAGTATTAATAGTTCCAGCAACAGACTACTTCTGTGTTCTGAGAGTTCATTTTGCAAAGCCTCTGAACTTAGTCTGGTTGATGAAAGCCCCTGATACTTGTTAGTAGTTTGAGCTTTATCAGAGTTATCACTTGCCATAAATGCAAGGAAAAGCCAATGTAGGGACAATCATATCATCAAATGGAAAAGGATTGAAATTTTTCATGGAGACAAACCCATCCAATAAAGTCCATGTGAAAGAAGAGCATATTGCCTCTCTCCTGTGTGGATAAAGCAGCAAGAGGATTACTTTGCTGAAGTAATATCCAAGGTGTATTCTTCAGATGATATTCTATGGTCAAAAAGGTTTTGCGCATACTACTTTACTTTTGGAGCGTCCATACTGTTTCTACTTTGGGAGAGTCATGATATATTTTAGTCAATTAAAGACTTGGAATTCCTGAACCATGTATATTCTAATTTAACTTAATTTTTCCCAAATTCATTTGATCCCTATTTTACAGCATACCTATTAATAATAGCTAGACATTCATTGAAAATAGTACCTCAACCCCCAAGCCTCTCTCTCACTCCCACCCTCTAGCTCTTCTTTTCTTCAGACTTTATTTAATGTGAGGATGATTTATAGTAACTCCAATACTTTTCAATCTTTTACATAAGTCATGATGCCCACAGACAAGTATAATACAAATTATAGTCATGTGCCACACCTATAAGTAATGGATAATTAACATCTTTTTTCCACTTAGATTTTTTGACTATCTTTCTCTGCCATAAAATATTCTGCGAAATCTTCTACCCTATAAACTTATGAAACACTGGCTCAGGTGAAAGGCCCCAGTCCAAAAGTCTGGGAAAACCACTACACCACAGCTTACCACTCGAGAATTCCACTCTGATGAGCCAACAGATACGCACAGGGTAAACCCACCCCAGCACTGAGAATATTTGTGTACTGACTGTAGAGTCTTCTCTACTCGTCCTTTGTTTGGTGTTTTTAGGTACCTACTTACCCAGTTTGAAGTCAGATATGAACACTATGACTGGTGCCCTTTGTTTCACTGCTCAACCCCCAGACATGTTACGGTGAGCTGCTGCTATATCATCCGATTGACTACCCTCATTTCCTGCGTTAGGTACACTTCATTTTTCCTGTCTTGGTTTCCGTAAGAGGCAGAAGACCAGATGGAGGAGAACTGAAGGATGATCTATCAACTCTCCCTGCAACATTTAGAGGATTTTCACTTCCTTACAATTAGGAACAGGATGTTCTCAGTGGATACCCTGGTCCCCCACTGCCCTCCTTGTTTCCAAAGCAGACTGCCAGAATTCGATTTTACTGTCAGAACTAGGACTCTGGAGAAAAGGTAACCACGTAGGAAAGAGGTAATTGGCAGGGAAAAGTTATATTCAAATTGACTGATGGAAGCTGGAAGGATTCCAGGTGTTTTCCAAATATGCCTATTAGCTAATATCAGATTACTTATTCCCACTTTGTACTTATAAACCATGTTATGGTAATTTCTCTGTAACTAAATCTTTGCACGCACATTTTGAGATTTCTAGGTTCTTTTTTTTGTTTCTGCTTCCCAGTAGAATATACTGTCTCCTTTATATTCCTTTAAAAAGTAACCCATATTCATTGCTCAAAATTGAAATTATACAAATTAACAAAACAAAGAAACAAAACTCACTCGTAAAACCCAAATCTAATCAGAGTTAACATTATAATGTATTTCTCCCAGTCTTTTTCCTTGCATAAATATTTGTAGTTTATTTTAAAACGTTGGAATGTCTGTACATAATATATTATAAACATCTTTTCCCACCTTCCTATATACCTCATTTGTCTTTAGATGCCATGAAATATTTTTCTATGATATCATTTCTGGAGGATGCCTGAACTCCTCCTCTGTGGCTCTGTGTGTGATGATAAATTTAATACATTCCTTCATGTAATCCAAAATCGTGTCGCAGTGTTACAGATTGTTTTTTCCTATTATAAACAGTGTTATGGTTAATACCTCTGTAATTAAATCTTTGCACACACGCTCTTGACTTTGCTTCATTTATCGTGAGATATAACAAATACACAGAAAAGTGCATAATACTTTTTTCAATTAGTTGAATAACTGTAAAAATGAATAGCAATGGTTTCATAACAATACAAATTTACTTAATGCAACAGAACTGTATACTTAAACATTGTTAAAATGGTTAATTTTATTATGTGTATTTTTACCACAATAAAAAAAGAAAATAAACTTCTTCGGCTTAATATATGTTTGCAAGCTTTATCCATGTTGTTTGTTCATTTACATTGTTGCATGTTCATTTACATTGTTGCATGGAATAAATGAATGAATTTATTCATTCTGTGAAGGATGGGCATCCCAGATTTGCACTACCAACAATCTGCAATATTCCTAGGGAACACATGCACCCATTTCTCTAAAGTATACACCCAGGACTAAAATCATTGAGTCATGGGATAAGTATATCTTTAACTTGAGTAGATAATGCCAAAATATGTGATTATATTACTTATGTCAGCTGTATATCGAGATTCCCAATGTTCTACTGGTATTTTCAGAGTATAAAATTTTTTGTCAATATAGTAGATGTACAATAATATTTCATTATGATTTTTACTTGCATATGTCAGATTATTAATGACGAGAACTTTTTCATATATTTATTGGTCATTTGGATTTTCTATTCAGTAAAGCAAAAGACTTGAGTCTTTTGCAGATGTTTTTCTATTATATTGGTTTTTTCTTATTATTTTGGGAGAGTTCTTTATATCTTCTGAAAAAAAGGTCTTTGTCAGTTATATGTGTTTCCCCAATCCATAGCTTTTCTTTTCTCTCTTTTAATGGTGTCTTTTGATCAAGTTTTTTTTTTAAATGTAGTGAAATATACATTTTAGTTTTCTGTGTTTTGTTTGTTTAAAATATTTTTATTGACCATACACTCATGAAAAGATTATTCTATATTATTTTCTAAGTTTTATAGGTTATTCTGTCCTATTTAGATCATAATAAACTAATTAGAATTATTTTATATATAATGTAAGGTAGAGGTATATGTAGGTATTCTAATCCTACATATTTTTTTTTCTTCTTTTTAAAAAATATAGAGATACCCAATTGTCCTAACAACATTTATTGAAATTTCTTACCAAACCAGGCTACCCCTGTCATATAGCAAATGCCCATATCATATGCATGAGTCTGTTTCTAGGCTCACTGTTCTGTTCCACTGGTCTTTTTGCCTATTCCTGATCCACAGTTGATTCTAACATCATAGTATTTCTTTTCTTTCTTTTTTTTAATTTATTTTTTTTAGGCGCGGCTACCCTTGGCTGACCTCACAGATTGCAAGGACCTTGTCAGCTTACAATCCCTTATTTTTTAGGCCTGCAGCACCTGGTCTTCCTAGGTGGTCTCCCATCCAAGTACTAACCAGGCCCGACCCTCCTTAGCTTCTGAGATCACACGGGATGGGGCTTGTTTCTTAATCCTTGCTGGGGCACACCTCCCATACTGTCGTTCTCCTCCCACGCTGTTGTTCTTCTTAGCTCTTATTCATCTTATTCTTTGCAATTCCATTTACATTTTATTTTATTTTTCCCCTCTTTAATTCTCCATCTCCCCTTCCACTCCTGACCTATGGATGTTGCCATTTCCCCTTAAGAACTGGATCTCTGAAGGCGGAGCGTCTCCTCTCACAGGCTCACAGCATGTACCCGGGTCTGTGGCTCCACCTGGGAGGTGAACCCAGGACCTTCTGAGTGTAAAGCAGACGTGCTAACCACTACATTATGGAGCCACCCTTCATTTACATTTTAGATTTAGCCTATCATATTGTTGAAAATTTGGGGGATTTGATTGGGATCATTTTGGAGGAGAATTTATATCTTTACAATATTGAGGCTCTCAATCTATGACAATCTATTTAGGTCTTCTTTAATGTCCATTTATAATATTTTATAATTTACTCAGTAGAAGTCTTACTTTGGTGAGTTTTATTCTTACATATTTTAGATGCTATTATAAATGTTATCTTTTTAAATTTTTTACTTTTTATTTGCTAGTGTACAATTGATTTTATATATTGATATTATATATAGAAAATATATTTAATTCTCTTATCAATCCAAATAATATATCTGTAGTTTCTTTGAGGTTTTATACATGTAAAACATACAATTTTAAGTGACAAAATTCTTTCTTTCTTTCTAATCCTATGTATTTGATTTCTTTTTCTTGCCTCAATGCACTAACTGAAATCTTCAGTGTAATTAGAAGTAGTAATATTACACATCTTTGTGTTTTTTTAAATCTCAAAATGAGGATGTACCTTTAAATATAATGACTGCTGCTTTTGTTTTGTTTCATTTTGCCTTGTTTTTAGATCTCCTTTATCAGATTAAGGGAGTTAGGTCTCTTCTTTTCTAGTTTTCTATAAAGTTTTCTTTTTTATCATAAATAATATAGATTTTTAAAAAATATTTTTCTGCACTTCTGTATACTTTGCAATAATTTATGAATTTTCTCTTTTATTGTCTGTTATCTATTCTTTTACAAGATATTAGAGTATTTAGTGGATTAAAAAACTACCATTTTCTTATGTCTTATACATCCATGGTTGAGAGGGCTCAGCAAGGTGATTCTTTTGCCACTCTGGTTAGGGTACGCTCAAGTAGTTACAGTAAGACTGTGTCTGGTGCTGGAGTCATCTGGAAGCTCATCTTGGACATTGGAATATCCCAGATGTCTCATTACATGTCTGGCACTGTGGTAGAAATGGCTGGACGTCCCAGTGCAGCCGGGATGATGGGATGGCTGGGCCTGCCTTTCACCACGTAGTCTCAGGACCTCTTTTCTCTCTGTGGCCTCTGCAAGGTTTCTCCAGCTGGGTAGCTGAATTCTTACATGGACTCAAAGAGCAAAGCAGGAACTGTCAGGCCTTCTTAGGGCGTATTCCTGGAATTGGCACAGCATCACTTCTTCCATGTTCAATTGATTAAAGTAAGTCACAGGCCAGCCAGCCCACATTCATTGACAGTGGGATTACAAGAGCATGGGATGCCAAAAAGGATCTTTAGAGACCAGCTACTACAATATATAAATGTGGTGAATAACATCAATAAGATTTGCTAATGTCTGCTAGCCTTACATACTTGAGACAAACCCAAATTGGTCACAATTAATTATTTTCAAATCTATTACTTGCTTAGCTTGTGTCATTTCTACTTTTTCCTCATAATATATTTCACAAAAAATTTTAGGTCACCCTTGCCCTTAAAAAGAACCCGATAATACTCTTACATGAAATAGTTGAGATACAAAGTTCTCTCCTCTCCCAATGTGTGCCCCAAGATGAAACGTCTTTGTTTTTCCATGGAGGGTTTGGGACCCTGGGACAATTTCATTGCTCCCAGTTTGACAGGCATCAGAATCTGATAGTCATGATTTCACTTGGTGACTCACAGTCACATTGGCATATGCTGTTCTCTACTGATGGTACCACCTTTTACACAAAAGCACTTAGAACATCTTGCATTGGCAATGAGATGAGTCTCTCTGGCTACCCCTTCTGCTATGCAACGGCATAATGATTGCATTGGAAGGATTATGACAGCAACTTCCTGCAGTCCTACAGTACCCAACAAATGGAGGGTGACTCATATCTCTGACAAGTTAATGTTTCTTTTCAATGCTTATATGGGTCATTCTTTCTCTGCATTTCTTCTACATTCACTGATCCAATCTTCCAATAAGTCTCTGAAAAGAATGAAGAACATCACTACAAAGTGATTAGGATTCCATTTAGCTACTACTATAGTAGATTCTATTTGAAAGATTATAATTTAATATGTATTAGATACTGTATATATATGTGTGTGTATGTATATATACGTATATATATATAACATATGTTTGATATATTGTGATAGACGAAATATGGTCACTAATTTATCAACATTCTTCTCATTGAGAGGTGAGTCTATGACTCTTCTCCCTGAATCCGGGTGAGCTCTAAAATTACTTTGAGTAGGAAGATGTGGAAGAAGTGATGCTGTGACTATTTTCAGGCCGAGGCCTTAATAGATTGTCAGCTTCTACTTCCTGTGTCTTGGAACACTCATTCAGGGAGAAGCCAGCTGCCATGCAAGCAGTCCAACAACCCTGAGATTACTTCCACGCCATGAGGAAGCCCAAGTTAGCCACAAAGGAACAGAAAGACCTGACTAGCTTTCACTCAGCTACACTGGTCATCAAAGCCCAGGCACCAGAGATGTGAGTGAAGAAGCCATCAGATGATCCAGCCTCAACTGACACCTATTGATACTAACTAACAGAGATTGTAGGAGATGAAAGCAGCCTCTCTATGAATAAAGATGAGTTTAGTTTGGGTCATAGTGTGTTTGAGATGCTGTGGGACATCCTGATAGAGATATTTATAGAGTACAGATATTTAAGGTTTATGGTAAATGAACTGGACTGAAGGTATAGACCTGAAAATCTTGAGTGTTCACTATTGATTTTTGACACCTTGACATGTTACTCAAGAGACAGGCTTAGGAAATAAACCTGGCTCCATTTTCTTATATGCTTCCCTGGGGGACCCTTTCTTTGGCAGTAGTTATTTGTTATTTATTATGGGTAGGATAGAGTGGTCATACACTTCTATAAGTGTAAGAGAATTGCACCTATGGGGAAGAGGGACAATGTGTGCCATACAGCTTGATTAAATCCCTCTCTCAGCAATTCTAATACATGCCCCCAAGGAACAGTACTAGTTCTGCCCCTCTCTTGCCAAGAAGTAAACTAAAATAAAATCAAAACCATTATGGTACAATATATGCAAAGGTTCATGGATTGTCATAGTCTTTCATGTAGATGTTTTCTCACTGTTACAATTATTTATCAAATTATCTCTTCCACTCTCTTTTTAATGGCTTCTAAAGACCTATACCATGTGGTTCTTGGCTACCATTATGACCTCATTTCCTTTTTTACACCTCACTCAATTTGCTCCTGCCACTTTTTTCTTCTATCTGTCCTTTCAGTTTACCAAGCTCATTCCCTGTTGCAGAGGTGACACTTGTACTTATTATTCCTTCTACTTAGAATCTTATTTTCTAGACTTCCTGGAGTTCTCTCCTTCTTAAAATTCAGGTATTAACCTAGAGCCCAAATGTCACCTTCTCAGAGAGGCTATGCCTACATACTACACTAACACACTATTTTATCTTCTTCTTAATACCTATTAATACCTAAAATTAAAATAATAATAATAATAAATTTTGTCTGTAGTAATATTAGTTTCTATAAGGACAGAATTTTTGAATTTCTAATTTCTAGCTCCAAATGAGTACATAGTATATTTTTAATAAATAACTGCTGAATAAATGATCATTTAGATATAGGAGAAGGGATGAGCATGTGTCTTATCAGAGTACATCTCCAGTGCTCTTAAATCTCATGCTCTCAACCTCAGCTGCACATTGGAATCGTCCAGGGTCCCTCTGAAGCCTGAGTTTAACTCCCAGAAATTCTCTGTAATTTGTTGGGGTGTGGCCTAGGTACCAAGATTTTTCAAAGCTCCCCAGGTGATTATTATGTGCACCTATTTGAGAATGACTTATTAGGTGTCACTAAAACTGAAGTTATCTTTTCTTGGGCCCCTTGTGACTTCTTTGTTAAATTCAGAGACTCTCTTACTCTAGAGCCAACAAGCAATGCTAATCACTCAACATATTCTCCAAAATACTTGGTCTAAAGAAAGATCTGAACTGCTCAAGTTTACCTTAAGGATCAAATTCCTGTTAACTGGTGGGAAAATTTTAGTTTATAAGAAAAGACACATGGAGTTTTGTTAGAGGGAAAACTAAGGATGGCATATAAACCGAATTCAGAATTTTCCACATTAGTGTCTTTCTTGGTCATTTCGTATTAAAGTAGAATAGGAAAGTAACTTAATAGTCCTCCCGGGAACAGGATAGGGTTTTGACATTTCAGAGGTCACATCTCTGCCCCCAAGGGAAGTTTTTAGAAAAACAGAGCCAGGTTTAGTCCCTGAGCCCATCTCTTGGGTAACATAAGGAAGATACCAATGGCATTGATGGGCACTATGGAGCATGATGATGGTTGGAAAAATAAAGCAGCAAAAGCCCCTTTTCAAAGGAAATCAAACTATAATCCCAATTCTAAAACTGATCAAAGTAGAGCAGCTCTGTTTGAAGTAGAGTTTGTAGCCCGGAGGCCAGCTCAGTCCAGGCTGCCTCACAAAATCCCTACCCCCAGATGGCCCTGGAGGACTGAGGCCTAGGGCTCTGCCAAATTTAACTTGAAAAACATTCTTCCAGATGATGCTTTTCAGAGTAGCAATTATAGGTCTCTCTTGGTTAAGACAATGTAACACAAGAGAAATTAAACTAGTAATAAAATAGATAAGGGAGTTCTGTGGTTTCTTCGGTATCAAAATTGAATATGATATCAAGATTAACCAGGTTGGCCCCTTTCTAGAAACACTTCGGTATACACGAGCATGACCCAGGTACCTTGGAAAAATATAGGTCCTGATTCTGTGGATCTTTGGTGGAACCCAGGATCTACATTTCTTATAAGCTCCCAAGTGCTTCCAAAGTTTTGATATCATGATTTCAAATCAAAATGCTTACATCAAAATGAGAGACATTAAAAATGCAGATCTTGGGGGCTCATCTTGGAGCTTCTAGATGCAACCCTCTGGTCATGGGTCTGAAAGTATTTGTTTTTAAAAGTTTCTCAGGTTTTTCTGACTTTTTGCTAAATTTGAGAACTATGCTCTAACATGTATCTGTCTACATACCTTATCCTTCAGAAATCCAAGAAAAGAGCCTGAGATTCAGCAAATGCCAGGGCTGGAGAAGGGTTTGGAGATCACCTAGCCCACCTTTACTCTTTTATTGATTAGAGCCCCCAAAGGGCAAACAGTTTTGCCAAGTGCCCATCGCCAGCTGGCAACAAAGCAGAGTGAGCACCAGAAAAGAAGTATCTGACTTCTCCACCCTCGGCTTTCCCCAGAACACCACGGGCATTCTTTGTCATTGCTTCCCTGTCTGTGCTGCTTCCTAAAGCCAGAGACCACATCTCTCCTCTGCTGTATACCCAAAGCCTAACACAGCACTTGTCACAGGGAACGTGCTAAGTAACTCTTTCTGTTGTGTATCCCTGTTACTGTTGTGCCTAATCAGTTATCTTCAAATTCTCTTACTAAATATTTTCAACTTATAAAAATGAAAACTGATGTTCCAAGATAAAATACCAAAGTTCTCATAAGAGTCTGAATACAGTAGGCATTTAGAACATGGACTGTGAGGTGTAGAGGGGATGGACCTAGAATTTAGCCCTGGCTTCAACATTTACAAAGTTTGTGATTGTAAAATTTTTTTCTCAACTGCTCTGAGCCTCAGTTTTCTTATCTGTAAATTGAAGACATCGGTAGATCTTTTTCATGGGGGTTTTGTGAATATTTACTTGATCAAGGCATGTAAAATGTTGAACATGGTGTGTGGTATATAGTATGTGCTAAATCCAGAGATAGATCTCTAGGTTACAAAGGCAAGAAGATGATTCCATCAATAACACCAGAAGCCATAGCAGTAGAATCCCTTGTTAACTGCCAATCCTTATGAATTGGAAATGGATCACTTCTGAAATGAGCATGTGTAATACATAGATCGTGGGTCCGGGGTGAACAAACTTGAGTTGTACAACTTCCCAGGAGAACATTTCTACAGCATAAGGTCTGTCTCCATTACATAGTTAAGTGGTTACCGAGATACTGAGGAAATAAGTGACCAAGGTGGGTCACTCCCAACAGACCAGATGTCAGGAGAGATGTGCGTGCTGAATTTTCCCCTGGGATTCTCTCCACAGGGTCCAAATATTGACTAACCAGCTCAGAGTTTGCTGTAGATATGTGGTACAACAGCTTTAAGCAATGTGTTTCAATCTTCACCCAGAGAGTGTAGGAAAGATATTTTTAGCTTGATTACTAAGTGACGGAATGTGCATTTGAAATGCATACCTCAGGAGTTCTCAAGGGGAACGATATCGGGTCATTATTACTATCAGGAAATGTGTTTTCTTCACATGTCGCAGGTTATCAAAATCTTTCCGATTTTCAAACATTCTGCTCTGTTGTTCTATGAATAAAATTCTACTTGTCTGAGCATAAATGCTGATTTTGAGGGACAGTAGTTGGGAAAATATGACCACCATGGACTAGATCAATATAGAGATCATATTAAGATACCTGGTGTTTGAGGAAAAAGTATTTCATATTATAAGTAGGTGTGACTTCTCCTTTACCTTGGTAATGAGTCAGACTTTTTCAGTTGCAAGTGATAGAAACTAACCCAAACTGGTTTAGGCAAAAAGGGAATTCCCTGGCTCTTGTAACTGAAAAGTCCAGAGGATTCATGGCTGGATGGATGTGGATTCTCAGTCAGCAACCCAGAGAAGCCACTTCTCTTCACCTCCTTGCTCTCATTCATCTTTGTTGCTTTATTCTCAAGCAGGCTCCTCCTTTGGGTAGCCCAGGCTCACATCCTGCCAGCTTGGCATCTATACAGAAAGAAAGTGATTTTCCAAAGTGTTTATGCAAAAGCTCTAAAAAATTTTCTCTGGCTGGGCCTGGGCCATTTTGTCCCTCACATGATCACTGGTCAAAGGACTGGTCTTAGCAGCGCTTGAACCACATGGACTAGAAGACTCCCCAAAGGAAACTGAGACATTGATATCAAAAGAGGAGAGCTTGGATGCTGGGCAGGAAGACCCAGTAAATATCCTTGTATCTTTTTCCACTGAGTCAGGATTATTACCCATGACTACTTTATACCCAGTTTTCCTAGAATAAAATTCTCCTACATGTCATTGTCAGCTGCCTATAAGAGATCTGCCTCTTGCCCACAAATGATGTTCATTTGGCCACTCTCTACTTTTCCTGTACCACATGAACCTCAGAGCAGTTTCTGTTTTAACTGTTGATTGTCTCTACTCATGTGATTCAATACCACTTAGAGATTTTTTTTGGGTCACATTGGCTCCCTTTTCCCTACTTAACTTCCATCAGTTTATCACTAAACTCTTTCAATCCTCTTATAACTGTGGAAGGAAGGACAATATCTATAGCTGCAGGCAGCCAGGAAGAGCTTGTTTTAGAATTTCCTGGGAAACATGTAGACACAATATTGCTACTATATGTAGCATCTCTGACAAACTGCAGGATGGACTCACAGTTCATCTTAGTTCACCAGAGCAAGTACACCAAAAGTGATTTGCTTGAATCCAATTTGCAAATTGCACTTAAAGAGCTAATTATCCATGAATTTGCAAATGAAAATTGCTACCCTTATATGGAGCAATTTGCTTTATTAAATGAGAAATGACATGGTATGTGTTATGTACTTAGCACATTAGAGTTCACAATTACGCAGTAAAAAAGCTCACCTACTGACCAGTACTCAATAGATAACTGAATGTCACAAAGTTTAGAAAGAGACACGGACAGCAAAAAGGGACATCTTAATAAAATATACATTTTCATTCAGCACAGTGCTTCAGAGCCTTCTATAAGGTTTATTTTTTTCTGGAAAAAATGACATTTATTGACTGCTTACTAAGTGCCAGATACTGGGCAGAACCCACTCACTCCTTCAAACACCTTATAAGGAAAGTACGATCATTATTCCCATTTTGTAATTATGAAAACTGAGGAACTGTGAAGTTAACTGACTTGTTTTTGGTGACATAGCTAGGCCATGAGGGCACTTCAGGCCATTAGACCCCAGGCCCCAAGTTCTAACATACTGTATAGATCTGATGTAATGATCAGTTTGGTTAATAAGAAATTATCCATGGCTACCTGTTGTTTTTTATTTCTTTTTAAATTTTAAAAACATTTCTATATTCACAGCAAAATTGAGAGAAAGGTACAGAGATATTCCATGTACTCCTGCCCCCTACACATGCATCAACATCCCCCTGCCGGCCCCCAGAATGGTACAATTGTTCCAACTGATGAACCTACACTGATAAATCGTAATCACCTAGAGTCCATAGTTCACATTATGGTTCACTCCTGGTGTTGTATGTTCCATGGTTTGGATAAATGTATAATGACAAATATCTACATTATGGTATCATGCCGACTATTTTCACTAAAAATCCTAAAAATACTCTATGCTCCACCTATTCATCCCTTTCCATTGCACCTCCCAACCCCCACAACCACTAAAATTTTTATTGCCTCTTTTGTCTTTTCCAGAATGTCATGAAGTTGGAACCATACAGTATATAACCTTTTAAAATAGGCTTCTTTCACTTAATAGTACACAGTGAAAATTCCTCCAAGTCTTTTCATGACTTGAGAGCTCATTTTTTTCTTCAGTGCTAAATAATATTCCATTGTCTGGTTGCAGCACATCTTATCTCTCTATTCACCTACTGAAGAATGTCTTGGTTGCTTCCAAGTTTGGGCAATTATGAATAAAGCTGCTATAAACATTCATGTGCAGATTTCTGTGTGGACATAAGTTTTTAACTCCTTGGGGTAAATACCAAAAAGTATGATTGCTAGATCATAGGAGAAAGAGTATGTTTAGTTTTGTAAGAAACCACAAGCTGTCTTCCAAAGTGGTAGTATCATTTTTCATTTCTACCAGCAATAATGAGAGTTCCTGTTGCTCTACATCCTCACCAGCAATTGATGTTGTCAGTGTCCAGATTTTGGCCATTCTAATAAGTCTATTAACCTGATGTTTTTAAAACATAACTGTTCATTAAATATGTATCGTATGCCTTCTAAGTATAGATACTAGATGCATGAAATGCTTTGAAAATTTTTGAGAAAGGACTCCTAGATAGTACCTGAGATGAAAAGCAATAATGACTAAGGCCTAGCAAGTGCTTACTAAGTGCCATGCCTTTTGCTAAGCATTTTACATGTTTTTATTCTCTCATTTATATGATCGTCACACAAACTTCCACAGTTAGATACCATCCCCATTTAGAATAAAGAAACCAAGGCCTTGAGAAGAGAAGATGCTCATGGTCATCCAGTAAGTAAGTGGTAGCACTGAGAGTTAAGCCCTCGTAGTTTGGCTTCATAGCCATTGCTTTTGAGCTTTATGCCACACCACACAACATGTCATGTCACACCAGATCCTATCAGTCACTGCTTAGAAACAACGATACTCCATTAGAACCCAATCCATTTTATACTTAATGTTCCTCGATTATCAGGCAATTGTTTTCCCTTTTATTTTTTTAGGCTATCACCTAACAAAGCTTTAAATGGTAGGTATTTAATTTTTAAATTCACTTGCAAAGGATAAAATTTTTGAAGAGTGAGTTTTCTGTCATTGAGGAATGTAATGGAATGCTACATTATTTGTTCATTCAACAAATTTCCTAAGAGGCTACTGATGCCAGATTCTGTGCTAGGCATTGTGATGCATGGTAGGACATAGCACCACAAAAATGCACACAGTTTGATGATATGAATACAGATAAGTATAGGACAACATTTTGAGCTTTGAGTAGAGGATATACCTAAGTGCAAAAGGGCTTAGTCTGAGCTACCCATGACCGTCAGTGGACTGGGTTTTCCCTAGCAGGTAGTGGAAGACTTGTTCTCTAATCAAAGGAATCAGGTTTTGCAAAATTGCATGCTTAGCAAAGTCACGTTTGGTTACAAATTAAAAAAAAAAAAAA
The DNA here is from genome assembly GCF_902729225.1 of Pteropus medius. Taxonomy (NCBI): domain Eukaryota; kingdom Metazoa; phylum Chordata; class Mammalia; order Chiroptera; family Pteropodidae; genus Pteropus; species Pteropus medius. The sequence goes on from NW_024353908.1 coordinate 10,249,987, forward strand.
CCATAACAGAGATTTAAACAAATTGTGGGGTAACCAGGATGTCAACAGCATTGGTTCGGTTGTTCCACAGTGTCACCAGTCTCCTTCTACCTGTCTATTCTACCATCTTAGTTAATGACATTTCATATTTATGCATTTTACCTCATTGTCACAAGATGGCTACCATAGCTCTAAACAACACCAAAGTAGGAAGTGGACAGGAGAGTGGTAGTGAAAAGATTTTTCCTGTAATGGCACTCTCCTTTTACTAATAAAAGGAAAAGCTTTCCCCAGAAGTCTTCCAGCAGACTTTTTTTTTTCCATTTCAGTAGCAAGAATTGAGTCATATGATGACACTTATCCAGAAAGGAGAATGGGAAACAGCAAGCGTTCAGCTTTTTTCTAACCTCTTTAGGGCAAAATGGACAGGGAGATAGAAATGGCTACACATTATCTAATCAATAGTTTCTGACACAAGGTGAAAAATTGTGATATACTTGCAGTATCTTTAACTATATAACTAAGTATTGTGACCAATCATTTGTGACCACACAATTATTAATTGGTCAGTTTGTTGGAATTAATCATATAAAACTGGGTCACAGGTTGGAGGCAGGGGAATTCCTGCCCTGTTGCTCATTTTGTTTAAAACTCTGCCCAGAGAAATTAATAGACTAAAAACTGGCTTATCTGTTTCCCCTAGAGTTATAATAAGGCAATTTTTTCATAGTCTAGGACTGAATAATATGTTCCAAAATTATCTTCCAGGACTTTCCTTTAGACTAGGTAGCAATTTAGAGTGAATTTTGTATAGCTTTTAATGTTTGTGTCAATTATAGCTTGTGTGCTATGAACAGTGCTGGCTACATAATTTGTTTAGCTCAGTACAAAATAAAAATGTAGGGCTCCTTGTTAAAAAATTGTTAAAAATTTCAAGATGGCAAGACCAAAGCACTAAACCAAACACAGGGTCCCGTGCAATTGCGCAAATTGCATATCCTCAAAGCCAGCCCTTGCTGAGGGCAACTGGTTTGCCGCTGAAGCCTAGACTCCAAGGAGGCGAACTTAAGTGGTTGGCTCCAGGTGCGGGGTCTGCTCCTTAAAGGTGTAGAATGATAGTTAAGAGTTCGTACTTTTGAATAGGCTAATCCGTATTCTAAGTCTAATGCTGTTACTTAATTGCTCAATGGTTTTAGAAACTTCTTTAGCCTTTCAGTGATTCAGGTTCCTCTTTTGTAAAAGGATGGTAGTATCATCTCTTTTGTATATTATTGAAAGAAATAAATTGAATAATAGATATGCTCTTATCATAGCACACAAGCTATGTAATTTGTGAAGCTCAGTACATAGGTTTTATGTTTTTATTCTTATTCAGAATCCACTTTGGAAACAATATTTAGTTCAGTAAGTTTCTTTTGAACATAAAATCAGTATTTCCCCCAGATACTTGTGTCCTGTCTTCCAAGACCAAATAAGTTGAAATCTTTTGGATTATTATAGTTTTAGCCTGTCAGAGGCAGAGTGAACATTTTATGCAAAGGGCTTATGCAAGACCCTAAAGACAGACTGGGACTTCTCAGAGCTTAAAAAAACAATACACATTTTCATTTTTCATCCTAATTTGCTATTATACATGGGTGTGTTAGGCAGAATTTTGTCTAATGCTTGCTGGCATTAAAATTTATTTGGCAGCAGGGATGTCAGGTGGAGGGTATACCTCAAGGCTGGAAATATAAAAACAACCCAACCGTTTTGCATGGCCAAATGTTCTTAGGGCATTCATCATGTAGTGCTTTAGTACTTTCTTTGTTGTACAAGTCATGAAACTATTGTTTTCAGGACACACTTTGGGAAAGTGTGGAGTTAACTCACAATTAGGAAGCTAATTTTTTAGGCAGTATTTCCATCAGTCTAGAGTAGACAGGGACATGATGTAGTTCTTTTCCATTTGTTTATATTTTAATGTTCTGATCTGTGCTGTAATTTATAAGAAAAGTGTTGGAGAGACATCACAATGAAATCTCATTTGGTTTTGCATTTAATGAACTGCTATTTTTTGAAAAGAGTAAGTTGAAGAAGTTCGAGGAAAATGAAAGACATGGTCACTCCACCTGTGCACTGATAACAGATATATAGATGAAAAATGAGGCAGTGGGGCATCACCTGGGTATTTCTACATGTTTAAATGCTTTCATTTATTTGACTGACTACAAATTTCATTTTCAGAAGCATGATGATGTAAGATACATCCTAAGATAGAAAGTCCTTTGTGGTAAGAAAATTCACTGCTTTTCTGTGCCATCTACAACCAGCACACATCTAGTAATCAAAGAGTAACTGCATGGAATAAATACAGTAGTTGATTCTGCCCAATCGTTTTGAAAAAAAGGAAATGGAGCCGTTCTGCTCTTTGACACACAAAAGCACATTGCTTTATAATGGATTCCACAGAAAAAGCAAAATTGAAACAAAGCAACATCTTTTTGCTCTAACCTACATACAATGTAAGTGAGATTCCAAGTATGCAAATGGTGGGAGGAAAGAAATGCATTTTCACTACTCAAATTATTGGATAGTGTTTAGAATATGAGTAGTAATTGCCCACGATTTAGATGATTAATGTGCACCACTTTTTTTTCTTCTTCCTCTTCCTCTTAATATTTGGGTCTCGGTCTCGTTTTAGCTATTATTTCTTGGATTATTTCTCTTTCTGTAAAGGGTGAGATGATGGAGCAAAGAACTAGATCCATCTTCCATTAGCCCAAGCTGTCAGGGTGAAATATAACAGCAGCTCTCTCCATCTGGGCCAGTTGCCTTTTTCTAGACATCATTAGGACTTTTTCATGTCCATTATGAGCTTGGTTTTGAATGGGCACCTGGTTCCATTCATTGATTCTTCTTGTCCAGGGCTAGTGGAATTGGTGCCATTTTATAGCAATTTCTTCAATTTGGAACCCCGTGGCTACAGACCTAGATATTCAGCCATCCCCTTGCCTCCACTCCCTTAACTGGGGCCTATTATAAGTGAGTTTATCAGTTTAACCAACCATCTTCACTCTCAGATAGAGACCTTGTTTAATTTGTCTTCATATCTCCCTCCATCCCTCCCCAGGACTTGGGCCAGTGCTCTATCCCAGTAAGCTCTAGATGTTTGTTAACTAGCTGAGTACTTTTGGAGGACTGTTTAGGGTACTATCGATGGGATGGGAAAAGGGTTTTGCTGGAGCTGCACATGAGGGAGGAAGCTTGGTTCCACGGGCTGGAATGAAGTAAAGTGGGAGGATGAAGAATGTTTGGAAAACTGGGGGTGGAAGGCATCATGGAAAAAAGAAATGTAGAAGGGAATTTTGTGTTCTTTGGAGTAGAATTCATCAAGACTGTATAAACCTCAAAGCACCAAAAGCAATACAATCTCAAAAAGTCTTAGACTACATGGTCCAACATGGTAGTCAATAGCTACATATAGCCATTAAAAGTAAATAAAATTGAAAATTCACTTTCCGAGTTACACTAGCCACAAATCAGGTGTTCAGCAGCCATATGTGACTACTGACAGCTGTAGGGCACAGCATAGATGTGGAACATTCCTGTCATCTCAGAAAGCTCCGTCAGACAGCACTGCTTTGAGGGTGATAACTTCTTCATTTCATTTTACTCCTTGTTCATTCACTCTACAAATGTTAAAAGAGCAACTACTCTGTTCTTGGCACTGCCCTGAGAAATCTCGGAAATATTTAAGAGCACAGATTCTAGAATAGAGCCGGGTTCACTGTGTAACCTTGTGGAAATCACTTAACCTCTCTGTGCTTTAGTTTACTCAGCTGTAAAATGAACATAATAAAATTATCTATCTAATAAGGTTGTTGTGAGAATTAAATAAATGTGTTTGCGTGTATATAGGTATATAAATGTATATACACGTGTATATGTATATATGTATATGAGTGTATATACATGTATGCATATATATGTATGTGTGAGTATATACATATATATTTATATGTATATGTATATTAGAACAGTTCTGGCACATATTCAGTGCTTGGCAAGTGAGCTCTTATTATTAGTAGTAGATATTTATTACAGAGTAATGAACAAAACTAGCATTCCTGCTGTCCTGGAATTTACCATCTAGTGGGAGTAGCAGATAATAAATAATTAAACAAATTAATAATTACAAAGTATATAGAAACTGCAACGAAAATAAATGGTATGAGCAACAGAGAATAACAGAGGAAAAGCTACTTAGAAAGCTTCTTAGAGGAGGTAACACTTAGAGAGAGAGGACCTGCAGAATGGGGGGGAGAAATGGCAGCCATGCTAGGGGAGGAAGAAGAGCGAGAACCCTAGGCAGAAGAAAACACACTATGAAAGAGGCTAATGTGATTATAACAGAGCAGGCATAAGAGGGGCTCCAGATAAGTTTGGAAGGAGAGTTAAAGAACAGTCAGTTCATACAGCGCTGAAGCAAGTGCTAAAGAGTATACAACAGGGGACATATATTTATATTATATGTAAAATGATCACTCTGGGATCTGTGTGAGGCACAAATTGGAGGGGGAGCAGGAATGAAAGCAGAGTTCATTAGGAGACTATTTTAAGAGACCAGGAGAGTGGGGAATGATTTAGGCTCAGGCAATAGGAATGGAAGTAAAGAGAAATGAGCAGTTTCTAGGTATATTGGACAGATAGAATTAATGAGACTTGCTGATGGATTACATGTGGTTGATAAGAGAGAGGCATCCAGGCTGATGCTCAAGGTTTTGATTTGATTAACTGAGTTAATGGTAGTTTCATTTCCTGAAATAAAGAAGACCTGTAGAGAACATATTTGAGGAAGAAAACCCAAAACTTCTTGGTGACAAGTAGTCTGCTAGATATGGAAGTCTGGTGTCCAGATGAAAGGCTGGGTTGAAGATAGGCACATGGGCATCATTAGCTCATAGATAATATTTAAAAGATAAAATAGGAGACCAATTTCTGGAATGATGGAGTAAAGAGCAGAGCAAACTTTCTCCCCAACAAAATAACCATTTAACTAAAGAAAATCTTTCTACATCTATCTATCATCTATCTATCTATCTAGTTATATATACCTATCTACATCTATATCTATACATCTATCTCTATCTAATAAAGTCACGTCCATACATAATATTATATAAAATATATACAATTATATAAATATGTAAATCTTACTTAAAGTTCTTAGAGTCTATGGAAATTGTCCTAAGGGCATACAGAAAATGGAGAAATAGCCATTCAAATAAATTTACTAAATCTCAGTAAGAACAGTGAGAGTCTATGATATTTGAGCCATGACATCCCCCTCCTAGCTACATCTGTGGAATCACCACGGAAGAGATAGACTTTTTTCATCCTTCCCTAAAACCCCATGTTGCAGAAGCTCTATTCAGAAAGGACTGGGGCTCTATTATTCCACCTAGCCCCCACTTGTGGGATAGAAATTATATGCCAGACATGGCGGCCAACAATTTTGGACTCCAATCATCCTTGAGCAGCTTCCTAGTGGCGCAGGAGTCCCATGCCAGGAGAGTCACTCTAAGCACAGCCTTCCCCAGTGCCTACTTACAGAACAGGGGTGTCACTCCAGGAGAAGTGGGCTTCTCTCCACATTCTGAACTCTTGTGTAATGGTGTAGAGCTTCAGTCCAGAGGGAGAGAAAGGCCGCTATAGCTCTTCTTAAGGCGAATGGCCTTATTTGGAATAAAGTATTGTAAATTTCTTGCCTGTGATGTTATGAAAAACAATAGACATCTACATGTAGAGCAATTAAGAAGATGCTCATAGTTCCTCAATATTGGCAGCAATGAGTTAAAAAAAAAAGTTGAGCAATCAGAAATTTAACAGAGAGAACCATGGGAAGAGACAACCAAGAAGAGCCTTCCCAAGATTACAGTCAACCTGGGGGGTTGAACAGGCTGTACACAAGTCATAGACTACACCCACTCAGGAGCAATCAGAACAGGATGTGGATCAAACTTGAAAATACTTTCCAAGCTGCATGCAAATCCATCACAGAAGTTGCCGGTTGGCTCAGATGCTAGGGACTTAAGGAAAACCTCTAACCAAACACTGGCCGAATAAGAAGCTACTCCAACCCAAGAGCAACTCCTAAGAAGGTAGGCTTAAAAATAAAATCACATATATCCCTGGCAGTTCAGAACTGTATGTTGCCCAAGGCTGTACTTCCTAAGGAGTGAATGTAGAGGGAAAATCAAAGCTACTAGTCCCTAGATGATCAGGAGACAAAAATGTAAATTCCTTTACCTGTGATAATAACCTCCATGCTACTCACATATTCAATGATGAAGGCAAAAATCTAACTGCTAACAGAGCTTAGGCATAATCTTTGACCAATAAATGACTTATGCCAACCCATGATTGACCACTAAGTAGTCAGACTAAAAGGTAATAACAAAAGAAAAGTAGGAGGAGTCTCTGGAGGAACCAGAGACTTCACAGTAAGGAAAATAAACTTCAGAGTTAGTTTAGCCAAGTAACTAAACAAATAAATCAATAACATGGAAAACCCCTGGGGCAAGGGCAGACCTGGGATCAGTATCCAGAGCGGCTGCAATATATTATCTCAAATGTCCAGTTTTCAACAAAAAATTAACAAGATATTCAAAAAAGCAGAAAAGTGTGACCTGTACAACAGAAATAAAAGCAGGCACTAGTAACTATGTTGAAGGAACCCTGTTATCAGATAGACGTAGCAGACAAAGACGTAAAGCAGCCATTGTAAATGTGTTCAAATAACTAAGAGAGAGCATGTTTAGAGAATTAAAGGAAGGTATGAGGACAATGTTACTACCAATAAAGAATATTAATAAAGAGATAGGAATTATAAAAATGAGCCAAATAGAAATTATGGAGTTGAAAAGTATAATAATAGAAATGAACTCACTGGAGGAGTTCAAAAGTAGATTTTATTTGGCAGAAAAAAAGGGATCAGCAAATTTGAACATAATCAATAGAGATTAATGAATCTGACAAAACAGTAAAAAAGAATAAAGAAAAAGGAACAGAGTATCAAAGAAATGTAGACCATCATTAAACAAATCAACATATGTGTAAAGGAAGTACTAGAAGCAAAAGAGGAAAAGAGACAGAAAAATATTGAAATAAATAATATCTAAAAACTTCTCAAATTTAATGAAAAAGTTAATCTACACATCCAAGAAGTTCAATAAGTCGAATAAACAAATAGACCACATTCGAGTACATAACAGTAAAATATTTGAAAGTCATATATAAAGAGAAAAACCTTGAAAGCAGTAAGGAACAAATAGCTTATCATATACAAGGAAACTCCAATGAAATATACAATCAATTTTGATCACTAACAGTGGAGGCCAGAAGGCAATAGGATGACATGCTTAAAGTGATGAAAGAAAAAAATTGTCAATCAGCAATCAGCAAAAATTTTTTAAAGATGAAGGTAAAATAAATACATTCCCAAATAAACAGAAGCTGAGAGAATTTGTTGATAGCACACCTGCTTTACAAGAAATGTTAAAGGAAGTTCTTTATGGTTGTAAAGATAGTAAACTGAATCCATACAAAAAGAAGGAGTGTCAGTAAAGGTAATTATAAGGCAATGTAGAGTGGTGTCATGGAAGATGATGGAGTAAGAAACTCCAGGAACAAGTCCTGCCACTGTGGGGGGTGTGGGGTGCAGGGGGGCGAGGGGGGTGGGACACTATTAGAGAAGACATTAATAGAAACAACCGTTTGAAAATCTGGAGGCTGGTAAATTTTGGCGAATTTTGCAGCTACCACCCTCCATTCCCAAGCCCTGCAACATGTGGCTATGGAGATGGCAACCTATGCCTCTGGCGTGCCCTGAAGCTGCTGGGTTGAACAATAAGTTCTTTCCAAGGATCAGGGCGTCTGATCACTTAGGGACCCATGTAGGAGTTGGCCATTGCTTCAGCCCTCTGAGACTGAAGCAGCTTATCTCACATTATCTGGCAGGATTAATTTAAAACACTGAATGTCTTTTCTTTTTCTTTCTTTATTGAATCTATGCATTTAAGAATTTCTCTGTTGGGCTGCTAGCTGACTGCTGAGATAACCGAACAGAGACTTCAGTGAGTGACCAAACAAGACAAAGATTATAGTCTTCCCAAAAATTGTTTAGAGAACTCACTAAAACAGATAACAATACCCCTCTACAAGCAACATCAGCAATTCCTAGAGAAGGAGGAGAATCTTATTCCCAGAGTTACCACATTATAATATTAAAAGTGTCCAGTGTTAAACAAAAGGTACAAAGCATACAAAAATATCAGAAATGTGTGGGCTGTTCACAGGGGAAATAATCAACAGAAAATATCTCTGAGGAAGCCCAGACATTGGACAAATCAGATAAGACTTTAAATTAGCTGTATTAATATACGTGAAGAGTTGAAGAAACTCATGGACAAAGAGCTAAAGGAAATTGGGGAAACAGTGTATGAACAAGTAAGAAATATCAATGAAGAGATAGAAATTTTTTAAAAAAAGCATATAGAAATGCCCCAAAATACAAAAGTCGAAATAAAAAATTAGCTAAAGAAGTTTAATGGTAGGTTTAAGCAGCCAGAAGAATCTTCAAACTTGAAATAGGGCAACTGAAAATACCAAATCTGAGGAGCAAAAAAAAAAAAAAAAGAATAAAGAAAAAGGAACAGAGCCTAAGGGACACCATCAAGACCAACATATGCCTTGTGGAAATCTGAAAAGGAAAAGAAAGAAGAAGAAAAATATTTGAAGAAACAGCAAAATAAAACTTCTAAATTTGATGAACTGCATAAACATACACATCTAATAAACTCAAGAAATTCCAAGTAAAATAAACTCGAAAAGATTCACACTAAAAAACATTCCAATCGAACTGTCAAGAAGCAAGACAAAGAATCTTGAAAGTAGCAAGAGAGGAGTGACTCATCACATAAAGGAATCCCCGATAAGATTAACAACCATTTTCTCCTCTGAAACCGTGGAGGCCAGAGGCAGTGACATAATATATTTACAACGTTAAAAGAAAAAAAGATGTCAACCAAGAGCTCTGTATCTGACAAAACTATCCTTTAAAAATGAAGAAAAAAATGAAGACATTCCAAGATAAATTAAACCTATGGTAGTTCATCACTATTAGACTTGCTCTGTAAGAAATACTAAAGGAAGTCCTACAGATACAGTCCTATCACTGTGAAGGTAACTACATAAAAGCAGTTTGATTGTATTTTGGTTTGTTATTCGTCTTTTTTTCCCTATATAATTTAAAAGACAAATGCTTATGACAATAGTATAAATCTATGTTAATGGGCATGCAATATACAAAGAAGTAATTTGTGTCAATGGCATAAGGTAAGGTGGAGAAGTGGATTGGACCAGAGTTAAGGTGTGCTAAAAAAGCTAGGTTAATATCAATTCATAGTAGAATGATATAAATTTAGGGTGTTAACTATAATCCCCACGATAACTACTAAGAAAATGACTAAAAATTACATTGAAAAAGAAATGAAGAAGGAATCAAAATGATACACTAGAAAAAAATTAAACACAAATGAAGGCATTATTGGAGGAACTAAGGAACAAAAATGATATGATATATTGATGACATAGGAAATAAATAGCAAAATGTCAAAACTAAGTCCTTCATTTTTAGTACTAATTTTAAATCTAAATGGATTAAACTTACCAATTAGAGTGTCTCCCTGGCTTGGGAGGTCTCCCTTGGAGGTCTCCCTGGCTTGGGAGTCTCTCTATGACAGAATTTTTTTTTTTTTAAATGTTCTGACTATATGCTGTTTATAGACACTTTAGATTCAAAGGTACAGATAGTTCAGAAGCAAAAAGATGGGAAAAAATATATCATGCAAATAGCAACATAAGCGACATGAAGTGGCTATAGTAATATCAGACAAAATAGATTTTAAAACAAGAGCTAAAAAAGGATGAGTCCACACAAAGGAAAAGCAGATTTAGAGAAGAACAGAGGGTTTTGGATGGAACTCCGGGAATTTTCAACTTTAAAGGTAAGAAAGAGGGGAAGGATCTTGAAAGGGAAACCCCCAAGCTAGGAAGACCCCTCTTCCCCGCAAGCTACAATTTTTCCCCAGGCTTTTAGAGATCATGCTGTGGTGTAAAAATACATCGTAGGATGGTTCGGCATCAGCTGTAAGAATGCATGCAGTTGAACTGATCCACCCATTCTTTACCCACCCCAATTTAACAAATGAAGAGGTGAAGGGCATGAACGGTGACTTCTCCAAAGTCAGAGAAACATAGTAACAGAGCTTAAACTAACTCCCCTGACACACACACAGAACAACATTATAGATGCATTGCCTTACCTTTCCTTCTCTCATATTTAATAAGTTTTTATCTTGTTTTAAGAGCCTCCAAGATAGACTTGTATGGGTGCTATCTATTTGGAAGCTTGGTAGAAAGTTTTCAAGATTTTGAATCAATGAAATGAATTTGGGTTAATCATATCTTAGCTGTGTCATTGTGGATGACCGGTTAACTTCTCTGAATCTTAGTTTCCTCATTGATGAAATGGAAAGAACTGCGCTCTGAGGGAGGTATAATTATAAGGGATGAAAGAGGAGCACAGAATTCCTTGGAGTTTAGCTTGTATGGCTGCAGCCCACCCATCAGATTGGTTTGAAAACCACAGTCACACTCTCCTGCCCCTAGAGGGCACCATGAAAAAGTCAGGTTGTAATGCCTCTGCAATGAGGACTGACCTCTACAGATAGAAAGAGGAGATTTCGGAGGGTTCAATGAAAACACCACGCTGTATTTCAGGTGTCAAAGAAGAACTACCACAAAATCTCTAAAGTTTTCAGCAGCGATTCTAATCATAATCAGATTTCATTAAATCTACCATAGAACTAATGTGTAACTACCATCTTGACATGAAAATGCCAGTGATTCTCTATCCAGGAATCGAAAATGTTTCTTGGCATTTAAGGATGTCATAACCTAAATGGCTAAAGGTATTTAATAAATAACCTTGTTTGTTTCTTGTTTAGATAAACCATCTACAGCCAGATCCACTCATCCTCAGGAAGTCAATGAAAGTTTAATAGAGATAAGCTTAGTTTTATCCTTTATAACTGTCTCCTTGCTGCCCCCGCCCTTGGTTTTCACTATCATGAAACTCTGACCCCGATGCTACCCAGATTCTATCACAGTAAAATCAGGTTAGTATGTTAAATAAAGAAAAGAAAAAAAAAAAACTGTTAAATAAAGTAATCATTCTTAGAATAACGAATCTATTTTACAATAAACACATTGAGCCAACTCTACTCATAACATAAACAATGATATGAAAGAAACTTAGGCACGTTGGGAAATCACAGGATCCTGGCTAGGGATATACCATAGAGTTCCACACAACCTGCAAATGCACAGTGACTGCAATTTGGGCCATTTTTCAGCTTTACTTAAGTTATTATGGGGCACTTTCTATTGTTGTTACCATGGGAGATTGAGATAAATATTTTGTTCCTTATAACCCACAGTATGTTATGACATTGCACTGGGCCCATAGGTTTCATATCTGGGCAAATGGAAACAATTACTATGCTCATTGGAAGACTGAGATTTGGGTAGTGCTAGGTAATTGTTTTTTAAATTGTAAGAGGAAAAGAAAATTACATATGAAGTAAAAGTTTCTGCTTTCATGCTGAAGAAATAAAATGTTAAGATGTGACTAAGTCTAGAATAGTTAGATGCTACACAGAGTGATTTTTGACTAATTATTTGACAGTATTCTCGATAAAACTCTATAAGTGAAGTAAACTGAAGTTTTCAATTCATTTTCTTGGAGGAAATTTCTCTTCTCAGTTTAGGTTGTCTAATAAAGAGTAAGGATCATCGTCTCAGGCATACTTTGCTTTATTGCACTTTGCTTTATCGAACTTCACAGATATTGCATTTTTTACAAATAGAACGTTTGTGGCAACTCTGCATCAAGCAAGTCTATCGGTGCTATTTTTCCAACAGCATTTGCTCTTTTCATGTCTCTGTGTCACATTTTGGGAATTCTCACAATATTTCAACCTTTTTCATTATTATTATATTTGTTATGGTGACCTGCGACCAGTAACCTTTGATGTCACTATTGTAATTGTTTTGGGATGCTGTGAACCGTGCCCATATGAGACGATGAACTGAATCCACAAATTTTGTGTGAGTTCCGAGCACTCCACTGAACAGCTGTTCCCCCGTCTCTTTCCCTATCTTCAGGTTTCCAAATTCCCTGAAAGACAACAATATTGAAATTAGCCCAATTAATAATGCTACAATGAACTCTTAAGTGTTCAAGTGAAAGGAAGACTCACAGGCCTCTCACTTTAAAAGCTAGAAATGATTAAGCTCATGAGAAAGTCATGTCAAAAGCTGAAAGCTAGGCCTCTTGCACCAAACTGTTAGCCAATTTGTGAATGCAAAGGAACAGTTCTTAGAGGAAGTTAAAAGTGCTTCTCCAGTAAACACAAATGATAAGAAAGTGAAAGAGCCTCGTTGCTGATATGGAGAAATTTATAGTGGTCTGGATAAATGATCAAATTAGCCATAACACTCCCTTAAACCAAAGCCTAATCTAGAGAAAGGCCTTAACTCTCTTTAATTCTGTGAAGGCTGAGAGAGGTGAAGAAGCTGCAGAAGAAAAGTTTGATGCTGGTAGAGGTTGGTTCACGATATTTAAGGAAAGAAACCATCTCTATAACATAAAAGTGCAAGGTGAAACAGCACGTGCTGATGTAGAAGCTACTGAAAGTTACCTTGAAGATCTAGCTAAGCTAATTAATGAGGGTGGCTACACTAAATAACTGACTTTCAATGTAGACAAAACAGCCTTATATTGGAAGATGGCATCTAGGAATTTCATAGCCCAAGAGAAGTCAATGCCTGGCTTCAAAGCTTCAAAGAACAGGTTGAATGTCTTGTTAGGGACTAATGAAGCTGGTAACTTTAAGTTGAAGTCAATACTTATTACTATTCCAAAAATCCTAGGGCCCTTAAGAATTATGCTAAATCTACTCTGTGTGTGTTCTAATAAGCGGATCAAAAAGCCTGGGTGAGAGCACGTCTGTTTATAACATGGTTTACTGAATATTTTAAGCTTATTGTTGAGAACTGTTCATTAAAAAAGATTTGTTTTAAAATATGACTGACTGCTCATTGACAATGCACCTGGTCACACAAGAGCTCTGGTGGAGATACACTAGATTGCTATTTTCAAGACTGCTAACACAACATCCATTCTGCAGCCTATGGATTAAGGAGTAATTTTAACTTTTAAGTCTTATTATTTAAGAAACACATTTTATGAGCCTGTAGCTACCATAAATAATGATTCTTCTGATGGATCTGGGCAAAGTAAATTTAAAAACTGGAAAGAATTTACTATTCTACATGCCTTTAACAACATATGTGATGCATGGGAAGAGGTCAAAATATCAACACTGACAGGAATTGAGAAGAAATTGATCCCAATCCTCTTGGATGATGTTGACAGATTGAAGACTTCAGTGGAGGAAGTAACTGTAGAAGTGTGAAAATAGCAAGAGAACTAGAATTAAAAGTGGAGCCTGAAGATGTGACCATATTGCTGCAATCACACGATAAAACTTTAGTGGATCAGGAGTTGCTTCTTATGGGTGAACACGCTGCAGAGTATAAGATGACTGACTCCAATTTTGAAAGAAGTTCTACTGTGGGTAAAATGTTATCAAACAGCATTGCATGCTACTGAGAAATCATTCATGAAAAAGAGTCCATTGATGTGGCAAACTTCATTGTTGTCTTATTGTAAGAAATTGCTACGGCCACTCCAACCTTTAACAACCACCACCCAGATCAGCGAATGGCCATCAACATCAAGGCAAGACTCTCCATTAGCAAAAAGATTATGACTTGTTGAAGGCTCGGATGATGTTTACCATGTTTTAGCAATAAAGTTTTTAAACTGAGTTATGTACATATTTTAGATATAATGCTACTGCACATTTAATAGACTACAGTACAGTGTAAACATAACTTTTATATGCACTATCTAATCAAAAAATTCATGTGACTTGCTTTATTGTAATATTCACTTTATTGCAGTGGTCTTGAAGTGAACCCACAATATCTCTGTGATATGCCTATACTACTTAGAGAAGTAGAAGAAATTGAAAGAGAGGAAGAATAAAAAGAAAAGATAATCAAAATAAATTTCAGTGCCATTATTTAGAATATCACCATTTTAGTCCCCTTCCCGCACCCCCCCATGGTGCTAATCAGCTCTTCAATTAAACCTGACAGGTACTATTCAAAAAGAGAAAATAAATATTTACTGGCATTTATAGACAAATTTTTTCTCACAAAGAATACCTATTCTTGCCTGGATATGGTTTCTTCTTGTAAGTTGGTATTCAATTTATTAATATTACATTAAAATATAATATCCATTCTTTTTCCCCCAATGATATGAATCAGCTTACCACAATCTATTTCTTTTTAGTATAAATAAAGGGAAACAGTTGAATTTATTTAAATCAATCTAAAACCATAATTTGTTTTGATTAGAGCCTAATCTTATCTTGAGTTTTCCTTATTACGTTCTTAAGTCCTTTATCCCTCAGATCTCTATTCATTAATACATTAAGCCAAAAATCATTAATAGAGTCCTGCCCCATTATAAATTGCCAGAACTAGCTTTCCATGCTAAAGTTTTACACTGACAATAGGTTCTGGGGAATAATATTTTCTTTAACTGCTCATGTTTTCTCTGGTCAGCATCTTATTATTGATAAGTCTCCAAATCAGAGTGACCACTGAGTGTGTCCATTAAAAAAATACATTATTGCATATTGTTTTGAACAATTGCCTTAAAGCAAAAGGATATCATCTTCTCAAGTGCTTTTCTCCCATCATTAACTAGTTATTCTTTCCAATAACCTTATGACAGAGGCCATTGCAAAGAAGGTAGAAATAGAAAAATTCTACCCCCCCCCCAAAAAGGCTATCAGTGATTACATGTTGCCAATGTCATGTTCTGATGGGAACAATTGCCATTCAATGATTCATCTCTTTCAGTGGTCAGTTATAACCCAGGATGGCTGATCAAATCAATAACACTCCTAAATTGCTGGGGAATCTGAGGCTGAGTTGCTAGTTAGGAACAAAATCCTCTTCTCCTCATTTCAGTCAAACCAATCAGCTACAGGTCTCCTACAAGGTGATAAAATTGGCAGAGCTGTGGTATCAGATGTTCCATTTGTCCTTCCAGGGAGGAAATTCATCTTTGGGCTCTCAGAATCACAGCCTCTTTTTACCTAAAAGGAACATAATCCACAGGTTCTTAACTTTGTATTGGATCATAAACTTATCTGAGCATCTGTCTCAAGCTATATATGACATCTCTCTCCCCAAAAATAGGTGCAAAAAACTTCCTCCAATTAGAGCTCATTGATAAAACTTTCACTTGTCTTTTCAGGTGAGGAAATACAGACCCGGGAAGGTGAAGTTAAATGCACAAATTCACATAACTCCTAACCTGGTTCTCTTCAAATTATTCATTGCTGATTCTTGAGAGGGCCGAGGTAATCTCAGGTCTTCTTCACCTATTCTAGGAAATAACAGTATTATGGGTCTAAATAACATTCAGCAATATTTGTTGAGTCTATGTGCCAGACGCTGTGTTATTCATTCTTCTCTTCCATAGCACAGGTGTCAAATCTGAAGAAGAATAAAAATGATGGGTCATCTGCTGAGATGACCCGTTGGTGAAGTTCCAGAAAACATAGTTTTGTCTTTTCTTTTCATCAAATGAATATCACAGACCGCTAAAACAGTTCTAACTCTACTCAGAACCTTTAAAGTTCCTCTGGTGCTCTTCAGATCAAGCCCAATTCCCTGCCTGATAATGAAGACCGATGTGTACATGGGACTTTTGTCCACATTTATCTTTCCACACGTTTTTGCTCAAAACAAACCATTCTACTCATTCTGCACCAAATCATTATACACACACACACACACACACACATACACACACACTCTCCACAAACAGAACCATTGTTCATTCAAATAATTCTTACCCAGACATTTACTGAAGTTTTATCTATCCTTCAAAGTCTAAGGCAGATCACCCTTTCTCTCTGAATCTTGTTCTGATAACCTAACTTAAAATCCGCTCTTTCTCCTCAATTTCTACAGCTTATATGGCTATGCCCAGTTGGGGACTAATAGTCGATGGATGGTCTTGTTTTATCTCTTCATGCATATATGACTTAGCACTACTGATATAGTTAAGCTTTTTGAGGACAGCTAACACGTCTATGGTTTATTATATACCCTCCCATACTGATTGATTTGTTCAAATGAGGGCTAGTGGAAATGGCTTCCCTTCAAAGGAATCCCAAATTATTTCTTTTTTTAGTAGTTGACTATTAACAGAAATCCCAGTCTATCCACATATTGAAATCCTTGAATCTGCCTTGAATGTGGATCTTGTCGCCAAGAATATTCTCATTTTTATTTTCTTCCAGAGTCCAGAAAACCTTGGAAGGCTGCCTTATGGGGTGATGGAATGAAAAAACAGACCAAACCAACCAGACATGGCTCCTTCTATAAATGAACATTCCACAGCCCAAGACAGAGCATCTTCCTTTTTCCCTGCTCGGCCTCCAAATGCCTCCTGGTTATAATTAAGTACTTCAAAGTCTTCCAAACACCCTTTTAGAAATGACTGCCCCACATACAAAATGATGTCCAATTAGATGTAAATCATCACATAGGGAGGGGGAGGCATGAAAAGTGGCCATCAGCACTTGAACTAATCAGAAAGTCTAGTCTCTTGATGAAGATTTTCATTTTCTCATTTATCATGCTAGCCACTGAATTCTCAAGTGGCCAATTTGCTCCTTATTGGTAATCAGCTAGTTATTTTTACTCTCATTCCCCTCTCTGGGACTGTCAGACTCTTTGGAGCAATTCATCACACACATGGGTCTAACCCTTCTGTGGCAGGAAGTGGGGGAGGGAAGCTATTATCCTGGAAAAGATAAGTAGAAAACTATTTCATCGTTTATATTTGGTCTTTAAACAATGATTTCCCCAATGAGGTAAGTAAAGTAATGACACAACTGAGTAAGAGTGAAACAATGAAAGCTTCAAGGGTAAGATCATTATGCAATGGAAATGATCTCCTGCTGTGAGGTTTGTTACTCTGAACTGACTTGTTCTTAGATTGTCTTTACAACCCCCCAAAGGAGCATCATCTTTCATTCATTACTTAAGTTTGCAGAAAGCTGCCTCTATGAAAATTATAAACCCAGAAAGTAGAGTTTTAAATATGTATACTGCATTGGTGGTAATTCTAAGCAAATTTACCCCACCAGCTAGGAGGAAGGTAGCCTTTGAAGGTTGTTTTGTCTGAAGCAGGAAAGTTAGACCATTCTTCCACTTATTCCTGCCAGGTCTTCTCAATTACAGAACCATGCAGATTTGCCTGTTGGCCTCTCTTTATCCCTCCAGCAGTTGCTATCTCTGTCTGTCTCCAGTGAAATCTTTCCAAACATGGTTTAGGGATTCCATTTTTCTGAGTTCACCTGAGGTGCCAGAGAAAGTTGACCCTGCCACTCATTGCAAATAAAACTCTCGTGTCAGCACATTTTGTCATTCGTGAGTGTTTAATTTGATCTCTCAGATTTCCCTCAGTCCTTCTGAAGAATCTAATATCAAACCCTCAAGGCTGTCTGTGCTCACTGTAGCCAGAAGTTTACATTTTCAACGTCCATGTTCAGCCTTAAGAAAGATGTTAGTGTGACACAAATTGGCATTTTCTTGGCACTTCCTTTGCTCGTAGGGAACTCTTTATTCCTGGGAAGGAAGCTGAAAGTTGAATAGCCCTTGTAGCTATTTCCTTAGAGACTCTCTGAATTGGGGCAGCAACATGATCTGAATTTTGAAATGTTTATCTTCCTCCACCGTTTTTCATGTCTCAGACTCTTTCTTGTGTCCTGTATGCTTCATATAAACATCCACATATGTAACTTCACTTTTAGGTGTGTCTATCTATAAGGAGAATTGAAAGAGACTGAGAAAGCACATTACACACTCCATATCGAGTTTGCTTGCTTTTCATCTGCTAATTCCCTCCACGCATGGCTGTTTTCACAATGGGTGATATCACCCAGCAGCTGTCTTGAACTGGAAACTAAAATGCTTGTAGAATTTCAGTCTTTTGTCTTACCTACTTAAATCTGTCTCTTTTCCAAAATACCAAAACAATAAAAGAATAGTTGGCTTGTTTCAGTGAGAAATTATTCCTGCAACTTTAAATAAGTTGTTTTACAACTTATTCTCCTAATGTTTTGTTGTAATTGTCTCTAATTCTAAATTTGCTTTCAAGAGTCATTAACTGTGATTATATCACCATGAGCTCTTATATTTGATATTTGGTGAAACAGGAAAATCGATTTTGTGAAAATCAGTTTTCCACGTGCAATTCCTTTCGTGGGTAGGAAAAAGTGGAAACAATTAATGCTTTACCTGCCCAGTGTCCCCAGGTTGACCTGAATGAGAACTTTAATATCTCATATTGTGCATATTTGTTGATTATCATCTGGTCTGACTGAACGCAATGAGGAGAGACTTCTTTGCCTTCTTCTACATAATTAATCTGTTATTTATTAATGTCCTTGGACCTTCTCTTAGGAAAACAGCAGGTTCTCTCTATCATCATCAAAAAGTGCTTCATTACTAAAATCTTTCTGAGAAAGATTTCTGAGAAAAATCTACTTTTCTACCTGTTATTTCATTCTCTTATCTTGAGTCTCCACCCTCATCACAATATCCTGTTCCCCAGTCCTTTCCCCTATTTGGGCATTGTATTAAATCTATTTATTCCCAAAGCAGAATACTCTTGGGAGACTGAGAAAGCCTCCAGCAAACAATGCTCCTAAAATCCACAGACTACCACTGGCTCATAGTGGATATTCATAGACATTGCACACAGCTCAACAAATTTTCATAAACACATTTGTTTGACCAGCATCCATCAAGATCAAGAAGAAGCATTTATGAACTTTTATAACCATATGATAGAAAAATGACTATTGAAGTTAATAATCAAAAATTAAGACTTGTATTTTGATTGCCTCTTTATTCCACTTTTAGTCATTTGTTTTTATTGTATTTTATAAAATGGTATTGACTGGTGAATGATTAGAAATAAATAACCAAACTAAATGAAATAAAGCAACAAAACTGGTCCTTCACCTCTGATCATTTGAGAAGAACCAATCTAGATGACCTATGACCCCTATTATATTTTGTGCTTGACCATTTTCAGCTGCTAAATTTAGCCTTCCTGTGAAAATTGATCCTTCATATGAGCCCCTGCTCTCCTAAACAGATAGGATAACACCCCTCTGAAGAGCCCACTCACCAGAAGTTGTCTCTCACTCCCAAAGCACCTTTCCTTAGGGTTAGAGTTAACACAGTGTGTCTGTTTGGGGACTTGAAGTGTTGCCTTCCTTGGGGTCCCTGCCTTGCAAATGTCAGTAAGGCCTGAATATAATGAGAAAAAGTTTCTCTTTTTGGAGCCCAATATCTCACAGTCTATACTATAGAAATTATTTTCCTGGTTCTAATATAGAAGCTGACACATAGGACTGGACTTTTCCTTCTCTCATGCCAAGATTGTCTGCGGATGTCAAACTTTCCTGTTGTAAATGGGTACAAGCTGTGATGTTGCCATTCAAGGACTTCCAGTGGCGGTAAGAGGGAAATTACAAACCAACTCCCCTCAGAGAGGAAGTACCTATTCAAACAGCGGTAAGTGTGAGCATGATAGCTGCCTCCTTCCTACCAGGAACAGCCCCACCTCTGCAATTGCTGGCTCTTCCATCACAGGGTATATGAATTAACATGATAGGAAGAGGCTTGGCAGAAGCAGCATTTGGCATATTCACATTTATCCCATGAGCACTTGGGGAAAGAATTAGCTTATGTGCATTTTCCTGGAAGACAGAATTTTCCTTGTTCACTGATTGTGTCTTTAATTTACAACAAATGCCTTGAAAATGGGACACATGACCTAAGGCTCATTCTTTATTGTTTTCCATTGCTTCAGAAATTGACTCTTGGAATGGAAGAGATAATACACAGAACCACACAGCTAGATGGGCTCTTACAGATCAGCTAACAAATCCCTCTCCCATTTTATAGATGCTAAAACTGAGGTCCAGAAAAGGCATGCAGCTTGTCGAAGATGAGATTCAAATAAACATAGATTGGATTTTCAGGATTTTATGTTTTAATTTTGTTTTGTTTTTGTTTTGTTTTGTTTTGTTTTGTTTTGTTTGTAAACTATTGCTAGAAGTAGAATATACTTACAAAGAAGTCACTTAATCATAACTGTACAACCCGACAAATTTTGACAAACTAACGATACCTGATAACTAGCACATAGAGAAAGAAGCTGAACATCTCTAGCATACTCCAAAGTATCCATAATATACTCTAGCTATTGCTCCCTCCCAAGAGCAACCACTATCCTGCCTTTTAGTACCATGTGTTGTTTTTTTTTCTGTTATTGAATGTCATATAAATGGAATTATGTTATAAGTTATTCTTATATCAGGGTTCCTCCATTCAAAACTATCTTGAAGAGGTTCATCAGTGTTTTTTGCATATGTTTTAATGCATTGATTTTCATTGCTGCATAGTATTCCTTTGTGTTAATATAGTACATTATTCATCTTTTTAACTGTTGATAGACTTTTAGGCAGTTTCAAGTTTTTGGCTGTTATGAATAATGCTGCTAAGATTATTTTTGTACATGTCTTTTGGTAAATATATGTATAATGGATTGGGATTTACTCATACTTTGTGCCTGCTGATGCTCCCTAAAAATGTTAATAGAAAGAATGAACAAAACTTGTACAAGCTTTTGTACTTTGAGAGGTTGTAACTGCAACGCTGTCTGTGCCAACCATCTAAAGGGAATCGTTTGGGGAATTACAGCAGCCATGGTAGTCACCAATACAACATTTATGGTCGGGACTCTTTGCAAGGACTCTCAAAAGTGAAAATAAATAGTCACTTGATGTTTTGCTAATACAAAAATGTATTTTTAAAATTTTATTTTATTTTTACTTAATTTTAATTATACAAGTCATGTATAAATACATTCTTATTCTACAAACATACTTAACAAAATAGTAATACTAGGATGTAATTGTCATGGTTGCAAGAAATTTTATCTGTTTTCCTGACCACAAAGCAGTATCAAGGCCTGACACATAAGTTGCTGGACAATAATTGCTGAATGAATGAATGATGTACGGTAACCATGACCTTGCTTTCATCCCTGGAACTTTCCCAGAGGTAATCTCATCTCTGAGTTTGTATTTCTCCATTTCTTTTTCATTGTGTGTGTGTGTGTGTGTGTGTGTGTGTGTGTGTGTTAATAACACTGGATAATACAATGCTGTGTGAATTTTTAAATTAACAGACAATATGTCTTACACATTTTTTTATTATCAGTACATAAAGATCTACCTTTTTCTGAGCTGTATAACATTCCATGGTATGAATATTATTACATTTCAGCTATCCCTAATTTTTTGATACAACAAATAATGGTACAACACACATTCTTACAAATATGTATAAATGTTTCTTGATGGTAGGTACCAAAAAAGAATTGCTGGCTCACAGGTGTTATATATTTTTAATACTTCCAAATAGTCATTCCAACTCACACTTTCATCAGCACAAAGTACCTGCTTCCCCTCATTGTTGCTATGAAGTTTTGCCAAAATAATATGTGAAAAATGTCATTTAATTTGTATTTGCATCCATATTACTGGAGTTGGGCATCTTTTCGTATATCTGTTGATTAGATTTAGGTTTGATCCAAGCCTGCTGCAAAGAGCAAGTATATAGTTGTAAGCCATTTAGTGGGTGGGCGAGGCTTGCCAAAACTCCACCAGGGCATCTTCTTACTGCCATGTTTTTCTTTATGCTAATCTTCGAAGCTGTAAGAATCCTAGACAGTTCGTGATTGTATCTACCTCCAAATGCTAAGTGTGAAAAGAAGTGATTTAAACGATGTCTTTAACATCCTAGGGAACAGGGGGAATCTTGACCTGTTGGTACAAATCAAAATCCATTTGGAGACTGGACTTTCCAGTTAATTATCTTAGTGTTTTCTCTTTATATCGGAAACTGGAAAAAGAATAAAAAGCAAGTTCTATTATGTGACTTACCTACTTTTGCCACCAAAATAGGGTCTGAGTTCTGAAAAACCCTGTATAGGTTATGAAATTTCAACTATACCTGCAATGAGCATCTTGTTTATGTTTAACTATACCTGCAATGAGCATCTTGTTTATGTTCATGTTGGATTCATTAACCAGCCAGTCCTTGACCAACATTAAGGGCAGGGGTTCTGGAGGCAAATTGTTCAGCTTTCAATCCTGGTCTTTGCTGGCTTGTAAGCTGGCACACATTTCTGAACCTCTGCTCCTAGGTTTCATTTTCAATTATGAAATAGAGCATATAGTAAAATCTACTTTTTGGAATCATCAAGAGGATTAACTGATCAACAAATTTAAGGTGCATAGCACAGAACCTGGCATATATTAAATATTTAATAAAGGTTATTATTATTATGTTATTATTAATAAGGTGAGTTCTGACTAGATTATATATAGAAGTTTGAATTGGAACTTAGAATATGTCCAAGTTATTTTTTGCTTTTATATTGGGGGAGAAATCTAGTAGGCCCTTCATGCTAATCTACAGATAAACCCTCATTTTGAGTAGAAGAAGTCACGTTGGCTCTGATGCTGATTTTATAGACAGCTCCTTGCAGATTTAGTACAGGACATGCAAATGTGGAGCATTTAACAAATGGACCCACCAGATCACTAAATTCCATATGAATTTTACTTAGGACATAAACTGATCCAAGTGTGCTCAGACTTGGCCTCATGAGCCCTTGGCTGACATTTCTGTTTGAAACCTGACACCCTGCCAGAAAGTTTCTTCAGTTTGGATAAAATGAAAAGAAGGACTTAATTCCAATAACAGATGGACCCAGCAGGGCCAGCAGTTAGTTCAGATTTTTATTGTTTCATAAGAACTTGGCTTTCTAGGCTGTGACTCAAGACCTCTACACATTTGCCTTGCATTCAGGAGAAAATAACCAGAGATTCACAAGACATCTGGGTGGAATGAAGTCAAACATCAGCTGTCTTTTTTCTCAGTTTCCTCAAAGTTCCCGTTCTTTGACATCAACCACTCTTGGTTTTAGTAATGAGACTGATTTAATGCCAATATATCTACTGGGGTACTATTTGAGAAACACTGGAAAGATGCACTTCTCATCATACTCACCAGAATGGGCCTTCTGTGTGGAACTCCTTCTATATGAAAATTTTAATGAGGTTAAGACTCATCCTAGATTAGAATCTTCTTTCAAAACACAAGTATTCCTGAGGAAAATGACATATTAATCTATTGTTATTCCATCAATTCTTCATTTATTCATACATTTACTTACTCCCCACATATTTGTGAGGATTTATCCAATGCTTGACACTATGTTACGAACCAAGAGGATAGTGGTTAGCAAGGCAGACACAGTCCTTCCAGCCCTTATGCTTTATATAGCTAGTCAAGCAGTGAGACAGATGTTGGACAGGCAAATACAACAAAATGTGATGAATGTAAAGGAGTCATCAAGAAGACCTTGAGGGACTAGGGATTTGGTCTTGACTCTGCATGACCTGGATCGTCTCTCCATATGTATGAGCCTACGCTGTCATGAGATGCCATCCTGGCTGCTGCTCCTAGTGAGAATTTTACCTCCTATAAGGCACCAGGGCATGAAGCCAGCTCAGGGCTCTAGGGTAATTTACTAAGATCTCGTTGTAGTGTTTCTCTTGGAGTCTTTGCCACAGGATCACATTGTAGGTGAGACCACTTTATAATGACGATTTTCTGCAATTTTCACCCTGGAGTGAACTTAAATCTAAGTTCAGACAGACAGACAGATACAGAGAGAGAGAGAGAATGAGAGAGGCAGAGACAGAGAGAGAGAGACACACACACACACAGACAGAGACAGAGACAGAGACAGAGAGAGAACAAAAGAGAGAGGACCCCCTTACTACAGAGATGGGAAGGAGCGAGACAGATAGAGTGTGATCATACTATTCTTGTTCTGAATGAAACTGGTACCAGACATCCTTTCCTTGTCAGGGAGAAAATAAGAATTTGACTTGGGGAACCTGGGCTTGAGTTACACTCCCATCATTCACCAACTTTGACCTTGGCAAGTCATTGAACTTCTGTTGCCTCAGTTTTTTCATTTGCAAAAAGGGATTTAAATCATCACATCCCATTAACTGGGTTGTTTTGTCACTTGAATAAGATTAAACAAGTCAATGCCCATGAACAGTACTTTCAAAATATGAAAATGCTAACAAATACTAGCTGTCATGGTTATACATAACTATTCAATATATGTGTACAGTGGGTGCAAAGAACAAATTTTATGCTTTGAGCTTGGCTTGGGATCAAAGGGTGGACTGAAGCTATAAAACTCTCAGCTTGCCAGAAAGAAAGGGTTCTAGCATTCTCTTCCTCCTCTTTTTCCTCATTATCTCCGAAGCATATTTTCATGGTGCTCCTAACTTTTCAGAGCATTCACACATCAGTCATTTCACATTCATGTGTCACTATCTCAATATTTTTGTTATTGGGTGACCAAAGTCACTCAATAGATACACCCTTTTTGCTCACAGACTTCCAAATGGATGTCATTTGACATGACTGCATTGCTATCCTCATGAGGCTAGAGGGAGACAAATACAATATAGGATAGGTAGACCTGCATTGCGCAGGTAAAGTTGTCTTAGACTATCAAGCTCCTAATCTCGATGTGTGGTAACAAGGTCGGACTTGGGGAAGATCATTCAAGAAGGCCATGCTTGCCAAGTCAAGAACAAGACTCCATCAAGTTTATATGTGCTTTCTTCAAAAGCACCCTGCTTAGCCTCAGACTTCTAGTGCCTGGAGTGGCACTGTTCCTCTGTGAAAGAGCAGCCCTCCTGGGAAGCTTCCAGAAACCATGCATTTTCTCAGATTTGGCAATCGTATAGCTTTCAGGAACTGCTTCTCTACATCTGTCTGTTCTAACTACTAAATAAATAGATTTAAAAACCACGTGGGAAAAATAAACGTGTGGACATATGAGGGAGATGCAACATGGGGAGACTCCCATAGGTCAACTATGCCACCTACAGTTGTGAACACCCAGCCTCACCAGGAGAGTACCTGGCCTCAGAGCAGCCCTGCCCATGAGGGAGTGATGCAGGGTGACTTTCTCAAGTCAAAGATGGGTTCAATGCTTGTGCCCCCCTGCTCCCGGTTCCCAGCCCCCAGCCACCCCACCTTCTTCATCAGAATTGTGGTAATCAAAGAGCAGAAGCTTTGGAGTTGAAGGAGCCAAGCCAAAATCCCAGCACCATCATTTATTAACTGAATAATTTTGGGCAATATTTTTATCTTTTCTGAGTCTCAATTTCCTCCTCTAAAAACAGAAATGATATTATTCTGATAGAGTCATTAGGAAGATTCAGTGAGAAATTGTGGATAAAGCACTTAGCACAGCAGCTGATATACAGCAGATGCTTGATCAGTAGTAGTTGTACTCATTTATCCATCCATCCAGTCATTTCAGGGAGGCAGAATGGACGTAGTACAATTTAGACCTTTTTAAAGTCTTTTTTTCCTCATATGTGACTTTATCACTGAGGCCTTCCTGATTATCCTATTTAAAATTGCAAACCTGTATCACAGAACCACCCCCACACCAACACACACATACTTCCAACCCACTTTCCACCCTTTTGGCACTGCTTTATTTTTTCTGATAGCACTATCACTTGCTAACAGACCACATAATTTACTTAATGTTTAGATTTATTATTTATGATTTGTCTCCTCCCGACAGAACCTAAGTCCCACAAAGACTGGGACCTTTGTCTGTAATATATTCTTTGCAACTAGAAAACAACATGGAACATAGTAGTGCTCAATAAATATTTGTTGAATTAATTAAGGCCCTAGAATCATCAGTTAGGCCTGCCTCTAGTGTTGGTCTTGGCTTGTATTGGTGTTTGTGACCTTTAGCAAATTACTCTCAGCCTCAGTCTTCTCCTTTGTAAGATGCTGGTAATGATGATCTCAACCCCTCACAGTCAAAAGAATTAAATGAGATTATGTCAGTAAAGCACTTGGCATAGCATCTGGGGCACAGTAACTTCGAATTAAATGAAAGCTATTAAAACGGAAATTTGAAAAGCTCTTGATTTCCACGCTAATGTAGACAGAGAGATGAGGAATCACCCAGAATCATTCCCAGAAACACAGACCCCTAATCTTATTCTGAACTCCCTTCCCCAGTGTGTGCTTAGGCAGCCAACAATGTGAATTTCACTTCCTCTCTGTGCCCCTCCGTTCATCAACTTCCTCCAAATCACAGCACAATGGCCAATGGGGAAATTAGGAAATCATCACAGGTATTTGGCCCCATTGTGTATATGGTTTGACTGGTGCTGGGACAAGACAGTGTTGTTGCCACAAACCTTTCATTAGCAAACAGTAGAGTTCCTATGGGTCTATCTTGTGGTGGGAGCCAAAACCATGGTTACTGCCCTTAAAGAGTTTATGATCTTTCTAAAACTTTCTCGAGAGAGGACCAAGGAATTCCATGCCAACAGTCATTATCGTCTGAAAATGCGTGTGTGTGTCTGTGTGTGTGTGTGCACATGGATTGCACCAGTGGAGACTGGGAGTGTGCAAGAACCGACTAGCTCATTATAGTGGGCAAAGACAGCCTGCCACTTTTTCCTAGCTTCCTTCCCCTCAGCATGAAAACTTTAAGGCAGATTGACATAATGGATTAAAAATGAGGCTGGCAGTCCAGAGGACTGAGTTCAAGTCTCAGCTCTGCTGTGTGTCTTTGAGCAAGATATTGGGCCTATCTAAAGATAATTATTATAACAGCCAACATTTGTTGCATGTTGACTATGTGCCAGGTTCTTCATATATATGTTATTTGTTCAGCCATTTGCTTATTCAGCCAAAGTCTGTTGAGTGATAGTCTCACATCAGGCACTGTGGATGCAGCAGTGAACAAGGCAGAATGACTCTGTATCTCATCAAACTTAAAATACTGGTGGCAGAGACAGAGTGAAGAATCCATTACACACATATTTAATCATGCTTATTTATTTATTCATTCATTCAAAACCACACGTTAAGCTTCATAATACTCGATCAATAAATTGTGGTTGGTATTATAAAGAAGAAATTTAGGATATTCTCTGGAAGAGCACACCCTGGGAGGGTGGCTTCCTCTGAAAGCTCAGCCACGACTTCTAAAGAGAAATGACTTTTGAACTACAAAGCTGAAGAATGAGTGAGAGTTAGCAGTGTAGTCCTATTTTGTGGATGAAGAATCTGAGACTCAGAGAGGTGGCATAACTTGTCCAAAGAACCACAGTTCATATTTAATGGACCCCAGAATTGAACCCCCGTTTTTCTAACTTCAAAGTAATTGGTCTTCCCATCTGGCCAGCAGTGTTCCTATACTGGGATACATGTCAAAATTGTCACTGAAGGCTGTTTCAAAATCTGTGTGCTGGGGTTCCACCAAGAGATTCCGATTCATTTGGTCCAGGTGGGGTGAGGGCGGGGCGAGCATGAGTTTAAAAAAGCATTCCGAGGGATGTGGATGCATGACTCTAATGACACCATTGTCTAGTATTTCCGCTGCTCCAGAGCTTAGTGACAGCATTACGTCATGGAATAAAACTCGACTGGGCGTCAGGGCTCTGCCATATCATTATTCTTTGCATGATTTAAGCAAAATCTCAGTTCTCTAGTCCTGTCTTTTCATGGGGCTATGTCCACACAGGTACTTCTAACCTTCATTGTGCATTAGGGTCACCTGTAAAGCTTTAAAAATCTTTCCTGTGCCCCATCTCCAAACAACAGTGGCAGGATCTCTGAGAAAAGGACCCAGGCACAGGTATTTACTAGAAATTTCCATATGGTTTAGCACGAGATGATCTCAAAGTTCCCTTCTAACTTGGAAATCTTCTGTATCTATGAAATCCTTCATCCCCTTTCCTGACGATTGAGGGAGACATTACGGAAGGCCGTACTTAAGGGGGTGGGGGCGGGGGAGATGATGCATTGCCAAGACCTGCTGCTCCGCTCTGGCAGTGTCTTCATGAAAATAGTAATTTTTTTTCTGACTGATTTATGTGACCGTTGGAAAGCAGCCCCCAGAACAAGCTGTTCTCCCTTCAGTACTATTAACATAAATATGTGCATGGGGCCTTCAGCTCCTCCTTCTCTGTGTGTAAACGAGGCTTAAGGGGCTGTGAAAGCCAGAGGCTGAAGAGAAACCAGAGGAGAGGAAGTGTCCTTAGAGGCACAAGAATGAAAAGGGGAAAAGGACAGGACGTTGCTAAGAGACAGTGTCAAGCTGGGCCATGAGATTAACAGCCAGTATCAAAGCAAGCACTTCTTAATGGTATGTTCTTCCAGTAGGGCCTTTTCCAAGCACTAGCAGAGGGTGAGATTATTGGAGTAATTCTGTTCCAAATCGGGCATAAAAGGGCCCTTTTTTTCTTGGTAGGACGAAAATATTAGGTGGAAACTAAGTGATGTAAATAAATAGATCTTCTAGCTTGGTGTGGAGTGAAACTAGACTCTTTATTATGGAACTTCTCAGAGTCTTTAACACCCTAATAAGCACTGAGAATCAACCAGAGGTAGACAGCCCACATCTCACTCTGAAATTATTTACAACTTTCATTTAGAGGGGAAGAGTGTTTTCCAAGACAGTTTTGAGAAACTCTGGCATAAAAAGCAACTATTGTAGTATCTAATATTACTGTGCTAAGAGTTTTACGTGAATTATTATTATGTTTTTAATCCAAACAACAATGCTAAATTAGATACTATTGTTTCCTTCTTTGCACAGATAAAGAAATTAAAGCATTGAGAGGTAAAGTACTTGCCCAGGATGACACAGCTAGTGAGGAAAGAAGGAATCTGGGCTCTGGAGTTAAAATCATCTCAGTCTTGGTTTCCTTATGTGCAAATTGAGGAGAATAAAATGCACTTTGTAAGAGTTGCAGAGATACAGATAACCTATATAAAGCTCTTAGTAGGTGCTCCATAAATGGCTAGAGATATCATCATCATCATCTTTTATTTAATTTTAGAAAAGGGAGTTTAAAGTGATGTCTGGAAAGGAAAATGTGTTTTGGTGAAATCAAACGAGTTAGGTGGTAGGACCTGACACGTGACAGTATAGGTAAATGATAAACCTCTCCAAGGAAATGGAAAGTCCTCCTGCTATTCTTCAGGCAGAGCTTGCATATTTCTAATTACCAGCTGGCCAAGGAGCACTTTCCTTTAGCGTTTATAGAGGGGTAGGTGGCAAGCTGGAGGCCTTGTGGGGTGGGATTCTTCTAGGAAACAGGGACTTGGGGAAACTGACAGCTTCCAACTGGCTGGCCATCAGAATTTTTGAGGAGCTTCTTGAATCAGGTTCATAAGCCCTGGACCTGGAGATTCTGAGTCCCCAGGTCTGTGATGGCCCTTGAGAATAGGTAACTTATGGTCCTTCCAGCTGATTCTGATTGACTCAGTCTGCCATGAAAACTTGGGAAACCTTCCCAATGAGTTACCCAGCAAAAACTCAGAGGACATCCTAGTATAATGACTTCTGGAATTTAGAGTTTGCGGCTTTTCCTTGCGCAAGCACCCAATAGCATCCAAACGTCTTGGCATTTGAGGGCCAAATTTCCCTCATGATTTGTGATTGGTACAGTGGCCTTGGTAGATTTGTGTGGTAATAATAGGATAAGCTACTGGGCACCAGTCAGGCCTGGCTTCAAATCCCAGTACTGAGGAGAGATGAGACATGACACTAGAAAGCCATGAGCAATAGGTCATGATATTCATCTCTGCACCATCACCTTCAAGGTACAAATGCAAAGCCAATGTGGAGAAATAAAATCCTGAATTATGTTTTAGTAATTATTTTAAAGACAACAGAAATAAAAACACTATAGCATTCTTGTTTATTAACATATTTTTCTTTTCTTGAATAACGTGCAGGTGAATAGCATATCAATATCTGGCTTTAAATTCATTTTGATTTCTCTATCAAATAGACATAAAACTCATTGTAAGTTATAGTTCATGTTTTTCTTAAAGTGATGATTTCAAGCCTCTTAAATATTTACTCCAGATTTTTTCTTAGGGGGGAAAAACGGCTAACCTTGGCTACTGTTATTGTCTTATGGCCTTAACATATTCACTGATAGATTTCATATTTGAAAATAAAGTTTTTTGTTAAAATATCACTGTAATAAAGTATGTACTGAAAAAAATAAATCCCAGTGCTGTCTCTTTCAGCTGTGTAATCAGGGGGAGTATTCTTAAATTTCCTAAACTTTAGTGTCTTCACCTCTAATTTAGGGATAATGATAGTACCTATTATAATAGGTGGCTAAGAGCATTAAGAGAACTCATATCAAGTACTGGTAAAAGACTGGCTTATATTAAAGACTTAGTTAACAGTAGCTATAATTATCATTATTTTGTCCCAATTCAGCTTACTTATTATCTGTATGACTGTGGACAACTAACTATGCCTTCCTGAGCCTCATTTTCCTCATCCATGAAATAGGAATGACTACATCTACTCATGGTGTTGTCAGAAACATTAAACGAGGAACAATTATAAGTGAACCACGTAGCACTATGCTTTAGATATCATAAGTATTTAATGAATGCTGGCTAATGATATTTATAAGATTAATGGGTGTTCTTTGTATTTGAATCTCTTAAGTCATTCATTCATTCAGAAACACATTTCAGGAGCCCTTATGCAAAAGCACTTGATATAAATGCTTTTTTATCTATTTTGCTGCCCTAAAAACACAGTGCCCTGAAGGTAGTGTCACCACTTTCTGTTCTGAAGGAGGGAATCTCTGATGAAGTAGAATCCAGGAGGCAGGTGGTAGAAAGCAAATCCTGTACCCAGCAAGTCTCATAGATCCTTTGCCTATGGGGTGATGTCAGGGCAAACTAAACCTCTGCCACCTTCTTCCATAGGGTAGAGTCTTTTCCCCATGGCTATTGTCTGCCATCATGTTCTGTGCTTGATGCTAAAGATGGGATGACAAACTAATAGGCATTAACTCTGCCTTCATGAAGGCTCTACATAAGAGAAGGGACTTCCTCTCTTCTTAGGGTGCAAAGGCTTGAAGTGAGGGAGTATATTTGGTAAACACCTGGAAAGGGGAGAGAAAAAAAATGGCATGTTTAAAGAACTAAAAGAAAGTAAAATGGCTGAAACATCAAAGGAAAGAGGGCATAGAGAGAAATGAGATTGGAGGAATAAATCTGGATCTAAGGCACAGGACCTCCAAAGCCATGATAAGGACATGTTAAGGATGATGGAGACACATTGAAAGGTTTTGAGCCGGAGGTGACATGATCAGATTGGGTTTTAGAAAGATTACTCTGGCTTCCTAGTGGGAGAAAATGTGTGTGTGGCGGGGGGGCGGGGGGCAGGGAGGGATATATAAGTTTTCTTATGTCTAATGCTATGGTAATTGTTCTGTCCTCTTGAAGTGAAACCAAGGGCAATGGGCTAGGTAAGAGAGCAGGAAATGTAATGTCAAACATGGCCGTCATTTACTGAGCATTTGACTTACTAGGTATGGTACTAAGTAGAGATGTTACACATGATTTTTGTGATAGGAAGGTTTCTAAGATGACTACAATGGTCCCCATCTCCTGGTATTCATATCCCTGTGCAATCCTTTCCCCTTGAGTGTGGGTTGGATCTGGTGACTTTCTCCTACCAAACATAATATGGCAAAAATAATGTGATGTCACTTTCATGATTGGGTTACAAAAGACTGTGACTTCTGTCTTGACTATTGCTTTCTCACTTGCTTGCTCTAACAAAGCTCCCCATGGAGAGGCTTACGCAGCAAGGAACTAAAGGTGCCTCCAGTGATCAGCCAATGATGACTGAAGGCCTCCATTCAACTATCTATGGGAACTGCAGCCTGTCACCAACCACTGAGAGAGCTTAGAAGCAGATTCAACCCTAGTTGGGAGAACAATGGCTCCCGATGGCACCTTGATTGTAACCTGTGAGACCCTGAAACAGAGGACTCCATTAAGCTGTGTCTAGCTACCTGACCCTAAAACAAAAACCAAACTGTGAGATAAGAAATGTGGGTTGTTTCAAGCCACTCAGTTTTGGGATAATTTGCTATACAGCAGCGTAGAACAAAGACATTCTTATATGATGTCACAGAAGGCAAGAGAGGACACAGTATTGAGAAGGTGAAGCAATAAGCATTGTCAAATGTGGCAGAGAGGTCAAAGATAACCAAAGATGACAAGGAAAAAGAAAGCACCGAATCTGACAAGGAAGCAATGTGAGTAAGATGAGATGTGGTTGGATAGAAAGAATAGGTATCAAGGCTTCCAAGGGTGTATGTATAGGTCCTATGTGATGCAACCAAATTTAAATTCCAATTACTACTGCGGGTGGGAAGTATGCATGACCTTTCAAGGATGAATACTTCAATCTGTTTTTACTTTCTATTTCTCTTTTGATTTTTGGTCACAATCACATAATCCTGTGCTTCTAAAAACTCTCCTAAAGACATCTATTAATGAATTCAGCATCCGGCTTTGCAGTGCTGATCCAAATTCTTTCTCCCCTTTCTCTAGATTTTGTTCCCAGTGATGCACTCCCTATGCCCTTAAAGTGAGTCTTTTCCATGCATTATCTGTTGTCTTTGGAGCAGACTTGGGAACAAAATGAAAAACCAATACATGGTGACCTGGGCATGTGAAGTCAGAATCTGGGTAGAATCAAGTTCAAATTCTTTCCTTGCTTAAGTGTCTTACCTACGAAAGACTCATGAATTGCTACATGACACTCCATGTCCTTCCCTTCTCTCCAGCTTAAACTTTTCCCGTTTATCACAGAGCAAGGGAAATATCAGAGTTTGGAGTTACCACTTAATTGCCATGTAGCTTTGAGGAAATTACTTAACTTTTCTGAGCCTCAGAAAAGTTTCCTCTACTACAAAATGTGGGCAGTAACACCTCTTTCTTGGTGTTGTTGATGTATATGAGGCACTGAGCAAAGGCTTGGCATGAACCCTTTTCTGAACTCCTTGTTGATGTGAGAAGCAGCTAACTTTCTCAAGCTTTCTTACCTACATGGCAAACCCAAAACCACTCTAGAGGCTGCCAGGACAGCTGCCTGAGACATGTCATAAATAGCCTGGGGAGGCAATTTGCTTTCAAAGAGAAACACGCAGAGGGAATAAAAACAAGACAGCCAGCAGCGGGCCCAGCCCTGAGTTAGGACAATTTGGCACTTGGCAGCAGCAACGGTGGGAGGTGCACCGCCCAGAGAGTGTGTCTCTGCAGGACCTCACAAGCTCAGGACCGTCCTGAAACACTACGCTTGTAAGGAAGATCTGTTGGGGTTGCCCCATGGCACCTGTGCCAGCCTAGTCTAAACCCACAGTTGCCTGAAATTACCTTGCTCTGTTTTTTTTTTTTTTTTTTCTTTTTCTTGCTACCAAGGCCTGCATCTCCTTCTGTCAATAGCATTTGTTTTCTCTCTTCAATTCTCCAGAGGCAGGTGAAAGAGATGCAGGGGGCTGCCTGAGAAAAGTATGCAGGACTCTAACCAGCTGTTACCAGCATTTCATCTCACTGAAACTGAGAAAATGACTTGGTGCTGACTGTTGGCAAATGGGTTACAGTATAAGAGTCTTCACCATGTTGTCTATTTATCTGTTTTCTTTCTGGAAGACAATTTTGGGGTTCGCTGAAACATAGCTTCCTACCTTGGAAAGTGATGTGGCTGTCTCCATTTCACTGTTGAGCTCAAGGACAACTGGTCACCTTCTTAGAGAGACCCACCTTAATAATCCTCTCTAAGCAACCCTTTCCTATCCGTCTCCTGCATAGTTACTTGCTCTCTCCATAACCTGTCAAATTGTCTTCTAACACTATCTGATGTTATTCTGTTTACCTATATTTACAACAGTAAGTTGTCCATGTTCCCCATGAAAATATAGCTCAGTGTGGGCAGGAACTTCATCTAATTCACTCTTCTATATCTTTATCCACCCTATGATGAAAGGATGACTATTATAATCCCCATCTAACAGATGAGGAAACCGAGGCTCAGATAAATCAGATAGGTTTCCCAAGGGGATAGGACTAGTTAGAGGTAGAGCAAGAATTCAAATCTCAGAATATGACTGTGCTGACCAATACCATAGCCATAAGCCACATGCGGATACTGAGCACTTGAATTTTGGCTAATCCAAGCTGAAATGTACTGTAAGTGTAAAATCCATACTGGATTTGAAGACTTAGTATAAAAAAAGAAAAGAATGTCAAAATATCCCATTAGTAATTTTTATATTGATTATAAGATGATATATTTTTGATATATTGTATTAAATAAAACAGAATATTAAAATTAATCTCAATTGTTTCTTTTCAGTTTTTGAAATGTGGCTACTAAATGATTTAAAATTATACTTGTGGCTCAAGTTGTATTTCCATTGAATTACATTGGACTATATTTTTAATAACTTCAACTAGTAATATCTGAAATGTTAGTAGACCTGACATAATATCACTATTAGTACTAATAATAATAAAATGCAGTCATCCAATTTAAGATTCCCTCTTCTGCTTTCTAAAGTTCATTTGTTAAAAAAGATTTTAAAAAGTCTCCCTTTAATTTACCTGCATACAATAGGTACTACTGTATAGTACTTACTGCAGACCACTGTGCAAGGTGCTGTTTGATGCAGTTAGAACCTGCATTAATCAGGAAGTGACAGAAACTCAACCTGAGCTACCAAACAAGTAAAAGAAGGCAAACAGTTGGAAGAATCTTGGGTAGCTCACATATTTGAGGGAACAATGTACAATGTCAGAAATGAGTCTCAAAAATCTATGGTCTCCCTTTCTCAGTTCTACCTCTTTCTGAGTGTTGGCTCCATTTTCTCAATCAGCTTTCTTCTATGGCCAGAGTCAGGTTTGGTGGTAGCTTCAAGGCTCACATCTTCCCAGTTTCATACCAGAGTCACAGGGGTGCCTCTGTATCAACTCCAAACAAGATCTTTATTGGTTTAAGTTTATCATGTGAGGGTTCTCTGGAGCCAATCACAAATGGGGAATGAGGATTGACTGAGCTGGGTCACATGCTCGTCGTATAAACTGGTAGGTGGGTTAAATCGATTAGCAACCCCCATAAGAACCAAAAGCTGGGGAAGGAAGGTTTCCCAAATTAAAGGGGATTCCTTTTAATTAAAGGGAGGCATACTGAGCAGAAAGTGACAAATTCATAGTTTCTTTCTGAATGTCATTGTCTTGTCTATGGGAATGAAGTCGAGAAATTATGAAAATCTCTGTAAAAGTAAAGATGGAAAAGCTGGTACAGAAGCACCAAGATATTAGAAAAATTTAACAGAAAAGTAAAAAGAGAATAGAAGGCTTTTTGTGGGTAGTATAAAGGAAACATATAATCAGACTCAAACACAAATGTCCCTTTTAAAGTGCCTGCCTTTGTTCATTATGACTAGCTATGTTCAAAACAGCAACCCTGAATGCAAAGATACTGAAATAATTAATGTACTCAACTTCTTATCACCATTGTAATATTGCTGTTCTTTTTTTGAGTACGAGCAGTGCAGAACATAGAATTAAAACCAGTTCTGGTCTACCAGACAAACAATCTCATCTAGGTAATATTTTCTGCTGAACGACATGCCCCTGAAAAATCCTTTTAGAGAAAGTGAAAACTCTCCACTAACAGTCAAAATGTCTCCCTTGTTCTTAGAAAAGAGACTCATTGGTTCCTATACACACACACACACAAAATGTGCATATTTTTCATCTGGGGTTTAAAACCTCCTTCTTTTCAACTTTACAATAAAAAGCCATCAGCTTATTGCCATCTTACCACTAATTCTAATACTCAAAAGCACGTCCTTCTTTTGTCACTTAGTCATGGGAGTCACTTTTGGACATATTTTATTAAAACTGAGAAAACTGAACTTCAGGACTTGAAATAATTAGAGTTAAATATGCAGACACTAAAGACAAGTTGGAATAAATCATAATGCAGTCCATCCATGCCTGGAGTACCCAATGGATATCTTGAAATGTATATCTATATTTACTTCATAGAGAGATATTTTTAAAAGTATGTATTCACATTCATTATTCACGCTTTCCTTTATTTTTGGAAATATGTACTATGAGTTTACTCTCTTGTTTTCTTTCTGACTGCTCAGTTTCACAAAGACTAAGGGGTGAAATTCTAACTTTTCAGCTCAGATGGAGGGGCCTTGTCTAAACTGTAGGGGCAAAAAGATCTGCTTTTTGCTATGCATGCCTGAAGCATTATGAAAATAAAAATCAGGTTTCTTGGCTGGGAAGACCTGCTTTGGGGAAAAAAGGCTGAGGAGAGGGGTTGTCTTAGGTGGTAATTCAGGCCTGGAGTATATTGTATATAATCATCATATTCTTAGGAAACCTCTGAGCTTGTGTTTCCACTACCTCACCTTCCCTGTGTCTCATGGAGGCTGAAGACAGGTGGGCACAAGAGACAGCCTTTATATAAGTAAGTTTAAATAAGTTTCCTTTAGAGGTGTGGTCTGGTCAGACAAAACCTGTGAGTTCTATCTGTACGAGTTCTCATTACACAGTCTTTCTGATTGGGGACGAATTGATGCTTTACGCAAACCATTAAAAAATTGGTTCTCTAATGTATGTAGGCTCCTTGGAATGAAAATACTTAAAAAAGTGGGGAAAGGGGGTTGGGGACATGTTTTCCTCCCTGAAAGCTTTCATGTTAAATCTGTAAATTAAACATTTTTACCCTTCTCATTTTAAATCCTAGCCAACTAGTGTCTTGCCTTTCTGGCACAAGAGGCAAATCTACATGTCTAGCTTTGCAGGTAGTGGTGACTCATTGTTGTAACCGAATGGGAGGGAAGAAAACACACACAAAAAAAGCTCTCCTTCTTACTGCAGAACACAGAATGTCATTTCTGAAACAGTCAGTAATTTCTAGTTAAACACTGCCAGTTTTATCTTAAAGGGACCATTACATGGTTTTGCTTTTGTTCATTTATGATTTTTGTATCGGAGGTCATTTCAGAGCATAGAAGAGGAATAAAGTTGATTGTTCATACAAACAGCTGAATATCCCCTTGTAATGATTTGCCTGTGTAAAACGATGGCTATGATGTCAGTGGTCATGAGATTTAAGTATCCACTTCACAATAGTTCTTGAACTGCTCAGTTTAATTTCAAGCATTGAAAGGAACCAGACTTTTAACAATAAAACTTTCAGTCGTATTTTCTGTTCTAATTCAGATATTTTTCCTATTCTATAAGGTATAAGAGAAGTTTTCTTATCCTAAGACATGCTCCACAAGTTTGCCTTGATGATTTCTTTGGGTCAGGAAGACAAGTTTCATGTCTTTGTCCAGAACTGAAAAAAAGAAATAATTTGTTATTAAATGATGAAGACTTTTCTCCTGACAATCAAGCACTGAGTCAAGTGAATTACAGTTATCAGGAACTTCCTAAGTATAAGCTAGGCAGTTCAGGATTCAGAGTATGCTATCATGTTCACACCTCATGGCCTTTGTACACGCTGTTCCATCTCACTCCTCACTCCCATATCTCTGGATATCTCCTGCTCATCATTTCTCAGTTTAATATCTCTTCCCTGACACTGCCTAGCTAATTTTAGTCCTCATGGCATCCTATGATTTTTCATGTGAAAAAATATAATTCATTAATCAGGTTAAGTATTTATAGTCTTCACTAGGATAGGCACTGTAAGGTAGGGGGAGCTATAGGGCCTAGGACTGTGTCTGACACATAGTAGGTACTCTATAAATATTTTCTTGAAGAAATAAATCATTCACTATGTTCCATTTAATCCTAGGCAGAGGGTGGTCTCAACTTTAGAAATAACTAGAGACCAGACACACTTTAGAGGTCAAACTATCTCCTGCCTCACAATCTGGTCTTGTGTTTATTCAAAACTTCCAGCCCTTAACCCAGGCTTTGATAACCTCTGCCAAGAGTATCATTTCTATCTAACATTGCTTCCAATGGGCTCTGAAGACCATCAGTATGTATTGGTGCCTATGGTAGCCAGCCTTCAAGATGGCCCCCAGTAATCTTCACCTCTTCTTCTTTACTCCTTTCTATATTTGCCTCCACATTGAATCAAAGCAGGCTGATGCTCACTTCCAAGGCTAGTGTGTGACTTTGAGGCTAGGTCATAAAAGACATTGCAGCTCCTGCCTTAGTCTCTCAGACAACTTACTTAAGCCAAATCCAGCCACCATACTGGAGGACACAAAGCAGCCCTGCGGAAAGGCCCATGTGGAAATGGACCGAGGCCTCTGCGAATACTATCTTGTAGCCATGTGGACGAGCCACCTGGGAAGTGGATCCTCCAGCCCAGAGTTACTTAAAAACACTAAACTCCTGGTTTCATTGACCCAGGCAGAAGCTGAAATACAATAAAAGAGCTATCAGATGCTTCATACTCTGTCAACATCCTCTTCAAAAGATAGAAAGGCAAGAAAGTTATTTTTGCTCATCAAATATTAATTGAAAAATCATACTTTGAATAATCTCTGCAACTAAAATAATGCAAAAAAAATTCTTATTTCTTCTCTATTCAATTAAAATCACCTCTTGGATTAATTGCTAGTTTCAGAAACCTCAATCCAATCAGCAGGCTTATTTTTATATTTTTCACAATTATTTTGTAATGCTCAGAATACTGCATTACAGTGAGGTGGCCAGACAAATAGCAAATAGGCTTTAAAATTTCCTTTCAAGATGCACTTCTGTTATTCCAGATTTCAACAAGCTGATAAGCAGTCCAGAAACAGCCATGGACAGAAGAATAAGTTTTACCTTCATGAAAGACAACACAAAGCACCTATTCCATTAAAAATGGTGGAAAGCAGGTGACATCTACTTTTGGCATGAAGAATACTGGTTGTTGTGTTGCCACCTCACACCCTGCACTTTTTGTTCCATTTTGAAATATCACTGAGCACTTCTATCTTCCTTTTCATTTTCATTCTTTTTACCAAATTAGTCTTTCTTTCTTGTCATTAAAGCTTGCTTTGGCATGGAACTTCTGCTACTCTGGTTCTTTTTAGATTCCACATTATATCTCAGACGTCAGAGTCAAAAGTCATATGGTTTGCCTTTTTTTATAATTTTATCTTTATTTTCTTATAAAATAATATATGCTCATTATAAAGATATACACCGAATAATACAGAAATATATAAAGCAGAAAAAAATCATTCTGTCCCCTATAGTTAACAGTTTTGGGTTCATATCTTTCAAAGCTTTTATGTTTATATTTTCCATTAGTGAACATGTATCTACATAAAGATAATGTTTTATATAAATGGTACCATTTAATAAATAGTATTATGTAACTTTTTAGAAAATCTCCATAACATATTAGCCATATTTAGATAACTTGTCCATAATATGACCTACATGTATTGAGTTATTTAGGTGCCAAACTCTGTGCTAAGCACTTTACATAAATTATCTCACAGAATTCTCAAAATAGCATTATGAGATAAGTGCTGTTATTGTCCCCATTTTATAGATGAGGAAATTGAGACAGAGAATGTAAGTGACTTGCTTAAGACCACATAGCCAGCAGGAGGTGAACTCAAGTGCAATCTTCAGAGTTGGGCTTTAGAGTCTAAACTCTTAGCTACTGCCCATGTCAGTGTTTACTACAAGTCTCTCATTCTTCATAATGTTACATGGCACAAATTCCCTTCAGACTTACCTCCTTCCTACAGTGGTTTTCTGCTCTAGATCATAATTTGTTTCCCTTTTTTCTCGTGTGTACCTCCTCTAGCTGCCATACCCTTTGACCACCTTCCCAATCTCGTCACATCCCTGCTTTATTTGTGGACTCTGAATAGCATTTCCCTTCTCTCAAAGTGTATTTGACCTTAATAATTTGGTTTTATGCTGGTTTTGACAATGATAGAGGGAGGTTGATTTTGGGGTCCTATTCATGGGGTCTACAATATTTGGGATGTACTTATACTAAAAATATTATTTACATGAAATTAAAATTAAAATTTAACTGGGCATCCTATATTTTACCTTAGATGAGGTAGGAACTAATCTACTTCCTGGTACTGAGTTGACCTCAAAAAAACAGTAACTCCTGCCATTATTGTTATTTTCAGGTCATTTTGACATTCAATTTCAATTGTTCCTTAGACCTCCAAAAATCAGAAGCTGTATGCATAAACAGAATACTACTACTATTACTACTAATATCTTAGAAATAGGCATATTTATAACTTAATGTTTCCTTTTTTTCTCCCTCTTATTCTAATTTTGATTCTGTTCATTCCTAACTGGGTTCATGGTCTCTTCCTGAACTTTCACTAACAATGCCTTGGGTGTGTCCACGCAGCTCTTAAATCTTTCCAAGAAAGAAAAGGAAAAGCATCATTATGTATGGGCTGGAGGGAGAATGGTAGGGGAGCTGGGGACCCAAAGAGGTAAACAAGCTGAGCTTAGTTTAAGAGTTGAGAAGCCAGGGTAATGATCTGTTGCTGTCCTAAATCTGTACCATGTCATGATCCCAGGGCACTCCCAGGCTCGAATCAGTCATTAAGCTTGTGAGAGCATGCTGTCTGAGAATGAAACCTAACCCCTCAGAGGAGAGGCAGGGTTCTAGGCCTCACTGTTGACACAGAGTAGAGTGAAGTTTTTCTCTTGTGGGAAGCAACAGACCATCACAGCAGCATCAAAACTTTGGAAATAGTGGCTTCGAAACTGGCTTGGTGGCAGAGAGCCCCGGGCTCTTCATACAGCATCCTCTCTCTCTTTATAAGTAGCAGTTGGGCTGTGGCCTCTGAACCATCACATCTCAGATGCATTCCATTTCTGGGGGTTACCAAACAGTTTATAAAGTAGCATTCATCTCACAGCATGCAAAGCTGACCATTTTTCACTGTAGCCATCAGAAGGAGGTGATGCAGGGGTAGCTAATAGATATGACATTGAATGTCAGCTGCTATTGACCAGTAGTGGCTGCCGGAGTAATTTGTGTAGAAGGATTCTGCAGTCATTTCCAGACTCAAAGGGGAAGAGCACCATGACTAACTAGTACTGTCTGCAGTGGGGCCAAGGAAAACAGCAAGTATGTGTGATGATCCTATTGCTAAATTTAATAGTGATTTTAAAGATGCTTTCTCCCCCTGCCTTTTCTTTTGATGCTGACTGGTTCTACTGCTCTAGGTAACTGTGCCTCGAGTTTTCAGATATGTCTCGTCATTAATAAAAATTGGGACTAAAACTCCCACCTATGTTCTTTATTATAAAACCTGATGTACAATAACATGGCTCTCATACCCGAAGGACAAAAATATGATGCTCCACTTAGACTTTTATTTATGTGCCCTTGAGCAAATTATTTATTAACTCTGGGTGTCAGTTTTCTCATTATTAAATGGACATAATTTTACTTTACATGATCGTCTTATGCTCCCATTCAGATAATCTTTGTGAGTTACAAAGGCATTATTACTTAAAGCTGTTAATATATCATAATTATTATTCTGTTTATGCATATAGCTTTTAATTTTAGTAAGTCTATAGAAACGATTGAAAACAAATGTCAAAATGACCTGAAAATAACAATAATGGCAGGAATTTCTATTTTTTGAGGTCCACTCAGTACCAGGAACTAGATTAGTTCCCATCTCATTTACGATAAAATATAGAATGCCAAGTTAAATTTAAATTTAAATTTCATGTGAATAATATTCTTAGCATAAGTATATCCTAAATATTGCATGGTACATACTTGTAATAAAAAATTATTTGTTGTTTATCTCAAGATTAAACTTGACTGAGCATCACTTTTTAAAATTAAACAATAACTCTAATCAAAGTTTGCTGAGAGTATTAAGAGTTAATATAAAACAACTTAGGAGAGATATAGAACTATATTCACATTGTAAGTGCTCACTCAGTGTTAGCAATTAGAGACAATGCTGTCTAAAGGTTATAGGGGCAGGGTCTGGAGCCAGACTTCCTGCACCAAATCCCAGCTGGGCCAGTTGTTAGCTGGGTGGCTTTGGGCAAGAGACTTCACCCTTGCATGCCTCAGTCTCCTATGCATAAAGTGAGAATGACAGCCTTTTCTTCATGGAATTCTTGTGGAGTCACTGAGTTAATACATGGAAGTTTTAGATTGGCATCTAGGGCTGAGAAAGTGGTCAAAAAATGACAGCTATTATGATGTTATCGTCATTGCTGTACTCATCTATTAGTCTAATATTTGAGTATTATTGCTTATTATAATAAAGGTATGCATATCTGCTATCTACCAGAAAGATTTCAAGCAGCTAGGCAGGTGTTGCCTCATCCTCATTGCACAGAAGATGTATCCAAGTCCAGAGAGGTTGCTACTTGCCTAAGGTCACACAGCCAGAGCTGAGGTTCTGACTGTCTGACTGTATAACAAAATCTCTTTTCACTACTCAAGCAGCAAAAATCTGTGATGTATAGAGTGGGGAAGATGGCTAGGAATTATGATAGTAATACCATTTGTTAGAAGTGTGGGTACTCTATAAATTCTAGAGAACATTATCTGAATATTACAACGATGTTATAGTTTATTATTTATATTTATTTAAAACATCTAAATAGTCTAAAGCATATTATCTCCTTCGTTTCTCTTCATAGCCTCTGAGGTAAGCAGAGCAGGTGTAACTGCCATCACTAGATAGAGGAGGGAAGTCAGAACCCAGGAAGGTGACATGACTTGCTCAGAATCACCCAGAAGATTAAGAAATAGCGAGTTTTACTATTATTCTTGGTTTCAAAGCTCATGTTTATTTTCTGACCTGTGGCATTCCCTCATTATAAACACATTTGTCCATTACAGCCTGCAACATGGTCTGCTTCGGTTTTTATTAAATTAAGTGTGGCGTCCACATCCAGACAACTCAACTGTTCTATCTTATAAAAATTCCCCTGCATTGGATTTTCCTTTCCAGAATTTCACTTATTATTTCACTTATAAGTAACAGAATCTCAGCTAAAACTAGTTTAAGTGAAAAATAAATAAATAAAAAGAAACATATAAGCTCATATAACTTTTTGGCCCATATATAGAAATTATAGTTTCAGGCACCACTGGATCTAGATCTTCAAACCGTCATTGGGGATCTCTCCCTTCCTACTCTCCTTTCTCTCCAGCCAGAAAGCTAGAATCTGCTTTCTTTCATATTTTTCACCACCAGAAGCATCAAACATATTAATCATATGTCTCATGGGTCCCAGAAGAAAAGAATAATTTTAGTAGTGCCAGCAGAAGTCCTAGGAGAAAGTCTGCCTGGTCCACTGGCTCAGGCCAGAAGCAGGGTCAGCTCCATGCAAACCACAAAGATTAATCCGAATTATCATGCAATCTGGAGAGTTGATTCTCAAAGAAAAGGATGCAAACACAAAAATTATCTGTCTTCTACTCTTTGATTTTCATCTGCTATTTATTAGACCTTTTTTCTAAATAAATTTTAATAACCTATATTATTTTAAAAGATTTAAAAGTTTAAATATTTTATTTGGATATATACTGCAATGTAGAAGAAAGGAAACTAAGAAATTCTAAGCACCCAGGAGAATTTACACTTCTAATACCCCTAGCTGCCTTCCAAGTAAATGGACACTGGTAAATAGCCAGTTTCTCCAAAATAGCCTGCTACTCTGGCCACAGTCAGTGGGACCAGAGTTAATCACCAATAGAAATAGAAATAACATCGTCCCATCGGTATTAACTCACTTAATCCTCACAAAATTCATTCAAGGTAGATACTATTCATTTTCACCTGTTATAGATCAGGAAAGTGAGGCACACAGAAGTGAAGCAACCTGCAAATATGAGGGTCGATCTTCACACCCAAACATAGCATCTGTCTAGGGGCATGTTAAAACAAGATCCTAGATGAAGAAACAGCAGAAGCAAAAGGTGAAGATAGCAAGAACAGGAGAGAAAAACTTCTTCTGAGACAACATCTCAGCCCTCAGAGCTGCTATTATCCTGAGGGACAAGGGGCCATTGTTCCAGCT
Organism: Pteropus medius; assembly: GCF_902729225.1. NCBI lineage: Eukaryota > Metazoa > Chordata > Mammalia > Chiroptera > Pteropodidae > Pteropus > Pteropus medius. Next base: position 10,294,327 of record NW_024353908.1, read on the forward strand.
CCTCATGAGCTGTTTTCCTGTCTTGCTCACTTCCCCATGTCTCTCTATAATAATGCTCCATAGCCTGACACAGTGTTCCTCTTCCTAAGCCTAAAAAAGCCTGACTCACAGGTGTGACAAGGGAGACATACAGTCCTACACATACCTGGATGGTCCTATTGACTGTCATCAAGCCAGAGAAAGCCAGTGAGTTTACTAATGTCTTTTCCCTTCATTCTCCTGCAGTTCTCTGTTTGAATGTCTCTTTTGACACTGATTTCATTGTTTGGTGTTACCAGGAGTGGTCAGTGTCCCTTTCCCCCACAAGATAGAATCTGGAGTACAGGGCCTGTGCTTTACTAATTTCTTTAGGGGCACACTTCTCAGCATATGTCAGGTGTCCAATTACCAACAGTGAAACAAAATCGAGGCTCGTCCAGGTTCTCAGATAATGCTCCACTGGATGACAGAGCCCTTTACTGTGATGTCGCTGTTCCCAAAGTCCCTGTCCCTCTTGTCTCCTGACCCTGGTCTTGCGAGAGAGTGAAGAATCAGCCTTCTCTTACCACCCAAGGCTAAATGTACTCCTAAGAGAGACTCTCCAATATGGTCCTCAGGGGCCAGGCTTGGCTGAGCCTTGTGTCTGCACCATTGGCATCCTTCCTCTAGAATCGCTGAATGGCAATCCAGAAGATGACTTGGAGGATGTCTGGAGTGGCTGAGTTGAGGCCACCAGAGAGATCAGATGGTGTAGATTCAGCAGATTTCCTTCCAACAAGAAGTGGGCCCTAGTGACACTCTGCTCTGTTTCTTTATATGTCTACTTTTTGGAACTAGGACACAAGGGCTTTGAACAGCAGGTTGACACTTAGCTGTTAGGGACTGGTTTTAACTTGTGAGGCCACTTGAGATTTTGGTGGGAGACACTGAAGAACAGGGTGAGATCATTAGGATGTCTGCCCGGAGACAGAACTCGATGAGTTTCCTTCAAAGTTTTCTCAGAAATCTAGAAACATGGGATAATCATTTGATATTAATGCTTTTTGAGTTTTTTTCTTTAAGAACAAGGAAATGAACAGGAAAATATACCAATTTTCACCCAAAAGTTTCAGTTATACCTGCCTTGTCAACCTTTTCTACTTGCACTTCACCCTTCACTCATATTCCAAGCCCCTCTTTCAGGTCCTTCAATATTCCAGTCTTGTTCCCATCTCAGGACCCTTGCACTTGCTGTTCCTTCCTAAAATGTCCTTCTTTCTATTCCAATGAATCCGGGTGATATCAGTTCATATTTCACCTCCTCAAAGATATCATTCTGGATCACTCAACCTAAAGTTATTCTCTCCCAGATGTTTTTCTTCCATTATTCTCTTTAATGTACTCATAACTCTTCCTACTATCTACACAATTATATTCTCTACTGGTTTGTTGATATTATATTGTCTGATTTTGCTAGAATATTAGTTCCATTACAGTGGGATCCTTGAATCTCTATGTCTTTGTCTATGTCTATATTTCTATACGACAGCCCCTAACCTACTGTGGATATAGCCTGTCATTACATCCATGGGACACAGTTACTTTGCCATCCTCTGTTCCCTTGGCTGTGGGAAAGATGACTTTTCTCTTTCACAGACAAACCAAGTTAGATCCTGATTCTAAGTTTGGATCCTTAGAAGGCTCTTTGATGTAGCATCCCATCAGTTATGATTTTCCAAGGCTATTTCTGCTGAGCTTTGAGATTTATATGTTTGGTATTTGGTGGCATTTACGGGAATTCCCTTTGGACTTTTACCTGCTATCTCACTGCATTGGCTCTGGGTATCCAGCTCCATTATAGCTTCTTGGAATTCACTGAACTGTTTAAATGTCTTTGATGTTCTGTTTTCCAAATATTGTTTCTCAAGTACTACTTCTTCTAGGTATCAGTGGGTATCGTGCATGAAAAATAAAAAGGTAAAGGGGGATACCTGTGCAGCAGACATTGTAACTCCCATGCACCTCCCCTCACAGTTCCCAAGCATGATCACAGAAGTACTCTATCACAAGCATCTTTTATTTTTGCCTGAGGTCATTCTCTGGACGCCATGCTGAGCAGAGTGGAAGTGCCAGGGAATTAGTGACCCCAGAAGCAGTCCTCAATTTATGACTGTTGAGAGTTGGTGGATAAATATCCAACTTCTTCACTCCTGTGATGGGACTCCTCTGAGCCATAGTCTTCCCACTGGTCCCCAGCATTACTGAGTCCCAGTTGCCCAGAGGTAAATCTGCTCATTAATGCACCCTGGATTGGCTTCCTTCCCTTTCCAATCTTACTTCCTGTTTCCCCTCCTGCTACTTTCTATGAATTTACTTCCCAAATAAAAGTGCTTGTGCTTAAATCCTTATCTCAGATCTGCTTCTGGAGCATTCTAATTCAAGACAGCATTCTATGGCTGAGCATGGCCAAATAAACTTAGGAAATGAATAAATTTAAATGGTTGTTTGTTGTTTTTAAATTTCTTTTTTCCTGCAGGACCTCTCGGCCTTTCTAATGTGCTAATGTATATTGTGAATTTCCTAGACAAAGTTTGCTGCACTATTTCCTTTATTTATTTGGTCATGGAGATTGAGGCAATGGTGCTCCTTTATGTGAGGAAATGTGTGAAATCGATAAGCCTTAGAACAACACACTTTAGGAATCAGTTATCCTATTCTTCCATCCTGATTCCTCCTGGTAGGAGAAGCTCTGTGGCCGAGACCTGGCAAGTTAAGATTTTTGTTTGGTGACAGTTTGAAGGCTGAAAGCTTCAGGTTGCTAAAGAAGTGATGTGAATGTCATAGCCATCCACAGCCATTCACATATTCACTTGGCAAAATGGTGTGTACAGATTCAAGTTTCTGTTCTAAAAGGAACATAGACAGGACAAGGCTTTCGAAACCACTTTCTTCCCAAGGTTACTCACCTAAAGTCCTACAATTTAACTGATCAGTTTCATTCATCTCTTGTCCTTCCTTTTTGTCATGCCAAAAGACACAAGATTAGAAATGAGCTGATAAGAACTGACCATAGTTAAAGAATTGAGAATGACATGTCACTAATGAGTCAATTGGTCACACTGTGGGGTGGGATACAGATGTGAGGGCATCTTGGAACCTCAGTCTTCAGGGAAATTTATAGTTACAAAAATAATTAATCCCCATAAATGCTCTAAATAAAAATGTAGGTTGCTAAGAGAATGCATAACAAGGTATCAGTAAGGCTTCCTGGAGCAAGTTGCATTTAGGGGGGAGATGTGAAGGGTAAAGAGGAGGAATGTTGGAGGTGGTACTAGTGCAGGGAGTAGGAAGTAGCCACACAATAGGAAAACTGACCTGGGGGACTCAATCTCTGATAGAGAGGAGAAGGGTGGGAACTTAATCCAGTCAAGTGGATACAGACCAGGTCAAGTTCATGTATCTGCTTTGTGAGTTTAAAGAGTAAACATTCCTTAGCCTTTGTATCCTCATCTGTAAAATAGGAATGATGATAGAACCAGCATATGGGGTTCTAGGATTAGATGAAATTAATACATTTAAGCCTCTTAGTGCCTGCTACATAGCAGGTGCTCAATAAACATCATAACACTAATTATTTATGTATTGCTCATGCTAATTCAGTTGGTTAGTGGGAGAACCAGGATCGAAACTCAGGTCTTCCTTATCGAAGCCTTCCCTACTAACTACCATGATATATTTCCTGGTTTGATTTTATATAGTGTTTCTCAACAAGGATTCTGTGGATTATTAGGTGACATTTGAAGATCAAGTTTTCGAAAATATATAGAAATGAAATATATAGGAAAAAGTTAACGAGTTTTAGTAAAGAAATGTATTCTGCAATATATTATATACCATGATCCTTTAAAAAATATATATGTATATATATACATATTTAGAGGAAGACTAGATTTTTAAAAATAAAAATGGTAAAGATATTGTTAGATAATGGAATTATGGGTGATTTTCTAAATAAATTTATGTAAAAATTTATGACTGTTCTCCCAAAAGGAAAAAAAAAAAAAGCCTGGTAAAGTTTCAGATTTTCTTTCCTGGCCTCAAACTTAGGAATTACTCATTTCCCTATTTCAAAAAAAAAAAAAAAAAAAAAAAAATTATATATGTAGGATCCACCTCCTACCAGGAATTGACTTAAAAGGTTATTAATCACACTTGAAAAAGAGTTAAAACTAGTTGACTCTGCATCCGGGTCCACTTTAAAGAGGAAAGGTTGCTTTCCTGCTCTCAGGGGGACGTCAGAGCAGAAGTACAGGAGTGGTTCATTTCCAGTCCTGGCAAGCGAACGCATGCTCAGAGCATCTGTGGGTCAAATGGCTGGCACACACACACAAAAAGAGTAGCTGGATTAGTTTCCTTGGCTTTTTCAGTGGTTTCGCTCAAATGGTTAAGGCATTTTCCAGAGTGTATTGGACCCAGTACCGGGTTTGGATAACACCTTAGAATTATTAATGAAATTCTATATGCACCTTGGTTTTTGTCCCAGAGAGAAAGCATGAACACCAAGACCTCATTTTTCCTTTGTAAGGTGTTAGCCACAAACATGCCACCAGCATGTTGTGGGGCAGAGCCAATGAAAGCATTCCTCAGGCTTTTCAAAGGACACAATAGCACATGATCCCTTGAGGATTTGAAGTCCATCTTCAAGCATCCATCCATTCTTTTTCTGTACACATACATCATCAGATCAAAATGTGCCCCTGACTTACAAATTCTGAGAGCTGAAAAGATGTTTGGCAAAGCAACTTCAGCAGTATTGAGTCAGAATGTTAATGTAGCACATGCAGCTTTAATTTGGATTAAGATGCTTTAGCTAAAGAAGACTGTGTAATCTTGCCAAACTGCAACCCCCCACACCAAAAAAAAAAGAGGACTTAGCTGCAGTTCTCCAAACTTTGTTCCCAACAGTTCTCTTTTATAGCATCCTAAAGAGTATCCCTATGGACAGTCATTTATTAAGCTCCTATCAGGTGTCATGGATTGCAAAGGTGTGCCTCAAAGAGGAAAAACTGGTAATCTTTCTAGCAAGCAGATTCTTGGCAAACATTTTGGAGGTAAATCAGGATTTATTTGAAGCTTAAACTAGAGGATGTGGGCTCCAGATGGTACTTGAGTGAGTGAAAACTCTTAAGGAAAACAGAGCTGACCTCAGAGTGTAAGGAGCACGTTTTTGCAGATTATTAGACCATCTGTCACTTGAGGACACTTGAATAATGTCTTTCATAGGAAATTAGGGAAGTTATGTGCCTCTTTTTGAAAGTCTCAGTTCTGAAAGAATATGCTCATGAGGCATTCATTGATTTCAGAAGTTGGACCCTCAGGATATGTAAAAGGTACACTAAAATTCTCAAAAATCCATGATCCTCTTCAACAACCATGATCAATCACTGCATTAAAATAATAAGTAAATAGAATATTTCCAAGTGCTGGTGTAGGAAGAACATGTACGGTGGTAGCCTCAACGCTTAGAATGCTGAAGTTCCAGGACAGATCTACTGGGGAGCTAATTGGAAGATTCCCAAATCATTTTGAGAGAGATGAAAGGTACATACCGAGGACTTTGAAATTAACGGTTATGTCCCTAGAATGCCTGGATTTAGACTCAACAGCACAATGTGGCATATATTCTTTCTGTAATGTGCCCATCCTTCCTTTCCCTCCTGGAAGATTCTTTTCCACCACTTGAGATTCTCTTAGGCAAAGCTAAGTGTCTCTTCCTTATTCACCCATACAATCACCTGCTTTTCTCGATGATATCCCCATTGTCATTATGCGGCTGCCTCCTCACTATATTGTGAGTATGCTGATGTCAGGGAACAAGGCATAATCACAGTGGCCAGCAGAATGGACCCTGACATTGTTCTGGTGGTAAGGAATTAGAAAAGGAAAGAGACCTTTATCCATTGTCTTCTGTTAATTCATAAATCTACTTTTTTTTTTTTTTTTAGTATAGTGGTTGAGTGTGGGTTTGGGGTTCAGAATATCTGGGTTGGGTCCTGTGATCTTGTACAAATCATCTAAACTCTGAATTTTAGTATCATCATTTGTAAAATGGGGATAATACACTTATCTTATGGGATCACTGCTTTAGTTAAATTAATATATGTGAACTGCTTAGTTCCGTATGTGGTAAATAATAAATGCTTAATAAATGTTAGCCATTGTAATTATTAACTAATAACATGTTTAGCATTTGGTAGTCAAACAGGTTTAAATTAAAATTATTTCCCTACATTCAAGCCAACAAAACTTCGTGGGTGCCCACTGTGCTGTGTGGTAGACTGTACAGAGGGGCTGGATTTAGGAAGATGAATGGTCAAGTCACTGAAGTCTCACAACTAAAGCTAAAAGGGAAGACTAAAAGGGAAGCAAATAATTGAAACATTGTATAATATGTGCTATTAATAGAGTCATTAATAAGGTGTTGTGGGAAAGATGTCAAAGAGATTTTTAATGTTAATTGTTGTCAATTGGTTGACACTGACTGCTTTGCAATACTGTGTTGAAAAGAATTCTGAGGCTAAGTCCAGTTTATCTGGAAAAGAGCACTGTGATCAACTAGAAATGTCTTCCAGAAATGGAAGTGAGGGGATTTTTTATTTAAGTGCCTCACGTTATTCATTAGAACTTTACCTACTGAAGAAAGGATAACAGGGAAAATATTTAAGAGGAACAGACATTTGCATTCTATAGCACTACATATTCCTGAGTTGAGCTTAGGAGTAAAATCAAAAAAGCATACACTCTGGGTTTAAATCTGGGCTTTGTGAAAATTACTAAGCATTTTTAAGCTTTATTGACCACAGAGATGAAACACATTCTTAATTGTGTGGATTAAATGTGAAAACACCCAGGAAAGAGCCCAGCCCTCAGTAGATACTTAACAAATAATAGCAACAAAATTATTGATAACAGTTATGGGCTTCCTAAAATATTTCAGTATAATGACATCTCAATTTTGCTTTCTGCTTATTCAAATGAAAGACTTGACCCCAATGGAACGTGCAAGGAAATGGTTAAGTATTTCTATCTCATTAAAACCGCTGTCTAATGAGCAAGACATGAAGAGAGGAATGAATGAACTTGACTTCTTTCTAGCACAAAGTTTAGCAATACAAATAATCTCCATTCCAAAAAATTATCTTTTTAAGTACAGCTTTTCTTTTTTTTCTTTTTTCTTTTTTTTTTAAGCAGGTAAACTCTGGGAGAGCAGGGATTATGTCTCGCATGGTTTCTGTAGATCCTCAAACACATTGTGGGTGCTTAGTAAGTGATAAAGATGAAAATAGTTCAAAAAAATAAGATGAGTATTAAAATAATTTCATTTAAGGAATAGGAGTTGTGAAAATATGAAAACATGAAAATTCAAATATTTAATGCTGGCATATTCCCTATATCAAGCTTATTCCTACATGTGATTATTCTTCTTAAACATAACACAAAATAGAACAAACTTACATACTTAAAATACACATATATATTTCAACTATTGAGAAATAAGTAATTTTATATGCCATGGAAATAAACCTTATATTACATAGTAGTTATAATATACAGCTATTGAGAGCTTACCACGTGCTTGATTGTGTTCCGAATTTGAGCTGCATTATGTCATGTATAATTGACCTCAATCCTTTGACATAGGTACTATTATCTTCCAAAAGTTACAGATGACAATGTATGGTTTAAATGAATTTCAAAGATTTGAAACTAGGTGTTTCTGTCTCCAAAACTCATGCCTTTTGCCCCTTATACTTAGAGTCTACAGTCCCCCCACCAAAAAAATGTGTATTTTTAATGTTCATAAATGAAAATATTTTAAATTTGTTGTTTTAAGAACTCATTTTTATCTTTGTATAGATAGCACTGTATCTGATTTTCAATTCAGACTTTTATGTTGGTTATATCCACAAATTATCTTTGTATAGATAGCACTATATCTGATTTTCAATTCAGACTTTTATCTTTGTATAGATAGCACTATATCTGATTTTCAATTCAGACTTTTATGTTGGTTATATCCACAAATTATGAATATGAGTGTCTAGCAAACTGATGACACATAAATAAATTATGACAAACAATAAATGATGACTATAAGAATGAATAATCAATTGAATAAAACATTTTGTACAGTGAATGTTACTATGCAAATATCCACATTATCATTTCCAATAACTGTGTTGTATTCTAATGTTCTTAACCACCAAATTATTTCACAATGTTTTCGGGAATTTAGCTCATCTTTATCAGTGCCTTATCAGCTCTGTGTGAATATTGTAGCACATGACGTGTCCAAAGTAACGACGGCCTTTTAATGATTTTTAGAGGTGTGGATCACTTCCTTTTTGTTAAGTGGACAATACTTTTGGAAATTAGTTGACCCATGTAAATGGATGTACTTGTTCTCTGCAATACACCCTTAATTATCTAATTTCAAAGTCTATTGTCTACCATATAATGAAAGTTAAGGGTACCATGAGTGAAAATTAGAGATTCCCAATAAATGGAATCCATAACTGCCTTATTAAGTCAGATTTTTACCAAAATGCAGTCTGAAAACATGGAGGCAATACATTACATAATTAAACATATATGTGACAGAGTCAGTAATGTGGGGTAATGGATATTTAAACTTTTCACAAAGGAAAAAGTCAACCACTATTCTTAGTTCATTTTCGACTCAGGGACAAATGTTGAAATTCTTTTGTGTTTGTTCTCAGTATAAAAAGCAGTTCTGGTCCATTCTAAGTATGTGAATATAATGGATACTTGGCATGGCCTGGGATATGGTATCCTAATTAATCCAATCTAAAGTTTCTGTAGATACCATTTGTGGATGATCAAGTGTCATAGAGGTTTAATGTAACACAACACACTGAGGGAAAAAGTCTCCTGAGGATTACGGTTCTGGTTAAGATGAAGTAAGCACACGTCGCCTTGTTTCTCCCATTGAATGCAATCCATGAGTTTCCTGGGGTTTTCACTCCCAGGTCTTCTAGCCTGGACTCAAAAGTGACATGAATCCTGAAACAGCAAGTGGGTACAGAGACTAAGAGCCCCCCCAAAAAGCGCCTTGTTCTGGTCCAAGGAGTGTGAAGGGGAACCTTTTGTTTTCCTTCCTCTCCTACTCCAGGCCACAGGCAAGCTTTGGTCTTGGAAGCAACAGTAGCAGAGTTTAGGTGAGCAGCTAAAACCCTGAGCGAGGAGAAAACTTCTCTCTGAACAGAAGAATTATGGTTTAAAGAGTTGGGGGGAATAACTGAAGTTTCTTTTTTCTCTTTATCTACTGCCCCAGAGGCAGACCTAGTTGTGGGAAGTGCAAAGGGTGGGGTGAGAATTGGGGCTAAAGCCCTTTCTTTCTAGTAACAAGACCATGAAGGTGACCCCTAGAGTCAGAGAGAGTCCAATAGAAATAATATATTTTATATAGCTCAATATATCCAAAATATCATTTCAACATGTAATCGATATGAACAAATATTAATAAAATAAAATATTTTATTTTTTGGTACTAAGTTTTCAAAATCCCTTAGCTACACGAGGCTACTGAGCACAGGAAGTGTAGCTAGTCCAAAATGAAATGTGCTGTAAGTGTAAAATACACGCCGGATTTCAGAACATATTCTTAAGGTCAGTTCTGTTTCTTTAAAGTGGCTACTAGAAAATGTAAACTTATATATCTGACTCACACATTTTTTGTTGGAAGCACTGCTACAGATGCTAAATTTTCACTGTAAGACTTCAGAGAAAGGAAAGATTGATACAGGCTGGAGTCCTCAGGGACAGTTTCATGGAGGTTGAAGGCTGTGGGAGTTGCTTAGAATTGGAACAGATAGTGGCTCAGAGGCATGCTTTCCCAGTGGAGCAGGTAGATCTGTGGCTCCTGTGGGAAGGCTAGGGGAGGGGAGGGCAGACATCTACAGCCTCCAGAAAGTATATTCATACCAAAACTTGCTTCTTAAAAGATTCCGAGGCTAGTCGAAGTCATTGGAGCCTGGGAGGTCCCCCAAGGGGCAGATGATTGACACCAGAACTGTCCTTTTACAAAAGGGCAGGCCCAGGAGCCAGATGACAGTATCTGCAGTGCTAATAGGTGATCTTCAACCAACTAAAGTTTGCACATTAGCATAACACAGAGGCTCCTGAGATACAATCTCTTGCCATGGCAAGCACCATCAAGGCCTTACTTATCCACATTTTCTCACTAGGAAACTATGTCCTTTTGGCTTGATGAAGGAAAAACTGTTTTAAGTGACTGTGTTTTTTCCCTCAATTATGCCGTATTGAGTGTTAAAAATAATAACTCTGGCTCACATTTATTAAAGGCTTATGATATGCCCGGGACTGTACTGGGGGCTTTATGTGCGTCATCTCATTTAATGCTTCTGACAAACCTATTCTACAGGTATAATTATTAGTTCATTTTATAGTGAGGAAAAGAGAAGCTCAGAGAAGCATATTCAGAGTTAAATAGCTTGTAAGCTGTTAGAGGTAAATGGGAAGCCAGTGCTATCTGCCTCCTAACAAACCCGCTGCTCTCCACAACAGCAGGGCTGAACTCACCAAAGGATTGGTTTCACAGCTGCTTCAGTCTTAAATGTCCATTCTAAACTCAAATAGCCAAGCAGAAACAAGGTCAATTCCTTCTCCGTCCTGCTGGAGTTAAGCACCTGTATAGAGTTGCAGTATGATTGGCCATGTACTTCACACGTGAGGGTAAACTTTCAATGCAAAGTTATTTCACAAAGCTGAGCCTGACCAGGACATCAGTCCTATCCTCTGTCTTTAGGCAATAGAGTCACTTCTTCAGCACAGGGCAAAAGTCTGATCATGCCATGTCTCTAGCAGAGGCTTCACATGGAAGGTTGTGTGCTCTGCTCTCACACTCCGAGCTCATGCCCAGGTTTGAGGGCTTTGGGAATCTGGAAGAGCCCCATCTTCTCCCTAAGCTTTGCACAGTGCAAGGTATAGAGCTGGTGCTTGGCCAGTGCAGGTTAATTTGACTAGATATTAGTTTCCCTGGCCACCTGCCCCTACGTCCACCATCATACATTTGTATTAAACTGTCCCAGCTTCTTAAATCAGGTCTCCTGGTTGAAAAGTAATGAAAGAGGCTAGAGGGGCAGAGTAGAAAGGACACACCAACAGTAAATATAACTAGGGAGGCAAGAGAAAAGTTATGAACACCTGGTGAGGCACAGCCAGGGAAATTATATAAGCCAAGGAAATTCAAGAGTGGGAACAAACATCATAGGGTGAGGCTTTCCAGGAAGGCTTCCTGGAAGGACTTGCATGTCAATTTCCTAACCCAGTGTTTTTGAAACTATGGGTCACAACCAAGGGCCAGGAGATCACTTTGGTGAGTCATGATCAGATTTTATTTTTTTTCAATGAAGTAGAATCAATTCAAATGGAAAATAGTAGAGTGTATTACTGGCTCACAGCATATGTCTTTCTGAAGGTTGTGATCCAAAAAGTTTGAAAAACATTGGCCTATCCTTTGGCTTCTGAGATGTTGCTTACTCCTGATTCTAAATCCATTAGCCCCTGTTGAAGGTGATCTTCTATTCTTCTAGGGATGGAGACATAGTACAACTTTCCCATCTTCAATGAAATCACCCTTTCTCTTTCTGTTGTGTTTGTTCCAACCGGGCAGTGTTTCCCTGATGAAAATAAAAGTTAATGTATATGTAGATCAGACTTAGTACTAGGCAAATTATGCACAGGATTAATATTTAATCTTCACCAATCCTTCTGACCTCATACAGACCCTACAAGGTATCATTTCCGTTGTACTGATGAAAACCTGAGGGTCAAGATGAAGTTATTACTAGTCACTTGCCAGGAAGTGAATGAGCTGGGATTTGAATCCACTCTCTTCTGACCCTGATGATAGTGTAAAACCCTCTATGATACTGCAAATAGTTTACTTTTTAACTTGGAATTTTTATTGTGGAATTATGTGTTCCAACTACCTAGAACATAGGCAGTAAAACTCCATTTTGTGCCCTTCCCAGTGAATCCTTGAGTTTGTGTCAGATTTTTTTTCTAATTTTTAATGGTGGTAAAATACACAAAACATAAAATTTACCATTTTAACCATTAAGTGTAAAGTTCAGGTAGTTAACGCATTCATAATGCTGTGCTACCAACACTACCATCCATCTCCAGAACCCTTTGTAAAATACACAAAACATAAAATTTACCATTTTAACCATTAAGTGTAAAGTTCAGGTAGTAAACGCATTCATAATGCTGTGCTACCAACACTACCATCCATCTCCAGAACCCTTTCATCTTATAAAACTGAAACTCTATACCCATCAAACAAAAACTCCCCATTCCCTTTTCTTCCCAGCCCCTGGTAACCACCATTCTACTTTCTTGTTTCTATAATTTTGAGTACTCTAAGTACTTCATGTAAGTAGAATCACACTATATTTATATTTTTTTGTGACTAGCTTATTTCACTTAGAATAATATCTTTAAAGTTCATCTATGTTGTGGCATATGTCAAAATTTATTTCCTTCCTTAAGGCTGAATAATAATAATATTCCTTAAGGCTGAATAATATTCCTTAAGGCTGAATAATAAGGCTGAATAACTATACCATAGTTCGCTTATCCATTCATTTGTCAATGACTACTTGGATTGCTTCCATGTTTTAACTATTGTAAATAATACTGAACTTGGGTGTGCAAGTATATCTTTGAGACCTGCTTTCAGTTCTTTTGGGCATATACCCAGAAGCAGAAATGCTAAATCATATGGTAATTTATTTTAAAATTTTTGAGAAACCACTGTCTCTTTTCCACAGCAGGTATACCATTTTAAATCCTCATCAGCAGTGTACAAAGGCTCCAATTTTGATGCATTCTCACTAAAATGTTATTTTTATTTTTCGATAGTAGCCATCCTAATGGGTATGAAGTATCTGATTAGGGTGATTTCTCTAATAATTAGTTAAGCATCTTTTCATGTGTTTATTGGACATTTGTATATCTTCTTTGGAAAAAAATGTTTATTCAAGTCTTTTCTTCATTGTTTAATCAGAATATTTATGGAGTTTTTGTTGTTGAATTTTAGTAGTTCTCTATAGAGTCTTCATACTAACATCTTATCAGATATACAATTTACAAATGTGTCCTCCCATCCTGTGTCACTTCCTTATTTTGTTGCTAGTGTCTTTTGATGCATAAAATTTTCTAATTTTCATGAAGTCCAATTTGTCTATTTTTTCTTTTGTTGCCTCTGCCTTTAGTGTCATATCTAAGAAATTATTGTCAAATGCAATGTCATGAAGATTTTGCCCTATATTTTCTTCTAAGAGTTTTATAATTTTAAGTCTTACATTTAAGTCTTTGATCTGTTTTGAGTTAATTTTTCTTTATGGTGTTAGGTAAGGTTTTATCTCATCCTCCTACGTCAGAATATCCAGTTTTCCCAGCACCAGTTGTTGAAAAAACTGTTCTTTCCTCATTGAATGGTCTTGTCATTCTTATCAAAAATTATGCAAATAATTTTTTAAGCTAAGTTTGTAATGCGGCAGCATGGATTTGTAAATGTCATTAGTGTCGCCCAATAAGACTAAATAAACTTCTATTTTCTATCTTTAGAGGCTTGTAAATTCCCATGTCATTTATTTTTAAAAGAATCAAGCTATGCATATCCTAGTTTCAGATCTAAAGTGCTATTTTATCATCTCAGTTCCATCTCTTGGGTTCATCATCTACCTCTCTTCACCTTCATGGCCCATCACACTAGCCCATGCCATCACTATCTGTCTATTGCCAGACTACTTATAATAGTCTCCTAACTGGTCTCTTCAATCTAATCTCTTCTAATCTTTGTGAAATGCAAATTCCATCACCTATTGCTTAAAAAAATTTCAGTGGCTTTTCTTCAGTCTTACAATAAGGACCCTATTTCTTAGAGTGTTATTACTGTTGTAGTAGTCTGACCTCCCTCTCGGCCCCAGCCTCATTTTGTATCATGCTCTTTGCTTTTATAATCAAGCAGGCTTCCTTTCTGTTCTTCTGACATGCCTTCTTCCCTCCTGCTACAGGGCCTTCGTATAAATTGTTCATTCTGCCATCAACACTCTCAAAATCAGGTCTCTGTTCCCTTTTTCTAAATGACTCCTGCCCATTCATCAGATCTATGCTGATTTTACTAGCTCCCAGTGGAAGATTTCCCTATCCTCCTTGTAAACAAATAACTATTATATGATCTCAAGACCTGAGTCTTTACTTCATAAAACTATTCATTTTTAATTTTACATTTATGGGTGGGATTCTTTCATTGATCTCTATCTCCTTTACTGGACTATGAGCTCCATAAGGGCAGACATTGTGTGTATCTATCTTTTGCCCCCAGGGCCTAAAACAGTGTCCAGCTCATAGAGTAGACAGTAGGACATTCCAGTTATTTGACCTGTTTGGAAGTACATGTGATAAAAGCTCCAGGTGCATAGATTTGGCCAGTAGCCTCAACTCAGAGGGAGGTAATCAAGAGTAAATCTCTGAAGGATTAAAGTGCCAGGTTTAGCACTAAGAAGAGCCTTCTGAGTATAAATGTTGATGTCTCAGAGCTCTGGTATTTATGGTTTCTCCTTTATTTGGTTTGGACACAAGGCATTCCTCCATCTCCTTTGGGTACTGTTGTTTCCTTGTTTAGGAGTTTAATTAAATCTGTACCTAACATGCTACAAACAGTTGGTGGGGAGTGGGGTATCTGGTTTATGGCACTGAAGGAAATGTTAACTGTGCACAGCTTAGCGTAGCCACATGATTTACTATGTGTATAACCTAGGATAGATTTGCATGGGCCTCCATTAGCCTAATACCAAATTTCAAGCTGTCTCTCTGGCTCTGTATTTCCCAAGGGATCGATGAATAGGAAGTAGGAAAAAACAGAGATAAGACTTCTCCATGAGCAAAGACATTTTTTTCTAGATGTGCCGCTGGGATATGCTGAAGGAATACTATTAATAATAATGGTAATAATAATAATCATTATAATTATAGCCTTTATCGAATTTTTGTTATGTGCTAAGTGCTTTGTCTACATCATCTTATTCAATATTCACAACCACCCTCAGAGGAACTCCATTTTACCCAGGAGTAAACTAAAACTGAGAGAAATCAATCTCTTTCCTCAAGATCACATATAAAGAAACAGGTGGTAAATGGATCTGAAACTAGGCAAATGATCTTCCAGTCCTATTGCTCTTGGCCACTGTTTTATCTGCCTCTTTCAGTACTCAATCATTCCTTTAGTAAATTTTTTTTCTTTTTAGGCATTAATGTGTGATGGGCACTGGGATTCAAAAGAAGATAAGTTACAGATGGTTCCTTCCCTGGAGAAGTTCAACACCCATTGAAGGAACTGTCACCCTCAACCCCATTTGCTGACATTGATTGAGCACTTACTGTGAACCAGTCTAAGCTAGGTCCAGTACCTATGATATTGTAGCCTCAGATGGGTGACTCTGGTAGGTGCTATTATCATATTCTTTTTACAGATAAGAAAATGTAGGCCTAAGGTAAAGTAAGTTGCCCAAAGACCCACCACCAGGGAGTGAATGACTGGGATAAGGCCTGAGGTTTATTTGACTTTATCAGATATCTGTGCTTTTCACTAGAAAACTAAATTATGGAAATGTGGAGAGTGCACAAAGAGAACCTCCAATGCTTTTTGAGAGTACAGGACAGGAAATGCTTAATTCTGCCTAGAGCAGCCAGAAAAGGCTTCCTGAAGAATACTAGATCTAGGGAAGAAAAAATATAAGTTTTCGTGGATAACTTTACCCTCTGTCATCCTGCTTAAATTTACTCCACAACTGGCAATAAGTGAAAGTGGAAGGAAATGAAAGTCAATGTGTAGAATTCCTAGAGGACACATTTGTGTTCAACATATAGAAATTTCTGATAATTATACCAGACTAAGAGTAGAATGGACTATTTGAGAGGCAGTGAGTTTCTCACCATTGGAGGTATGAGAGAGGCCAAGGATACTTGAGGAGAGATTCAGTTACTGGACTGACACTTGGATTAGACCAGGGGCACTCAGTTTAGCTGTACATCAGAATTAGTGAGTGATTCGTTAAATACCAGACCCTGAGCCTTCCTCCTAGACATTCTGGTTCGGTGGGTCAGGACGGCATCCCAAAATTCTGCATTTTTAACAAGCTCCCTGGTTATTCTGAAGGATCTGGTCATTCTGAAGTCACACTGCCACGGTGGTCTAGGTGACCTTAAAACCATTTCCAACACTGAGGTTCTTGAAACCAGTGTTTCCCAGCGTGTGTTCCACAGATCATGCAGTCTATAATAGGGGTAAACAATCTTTTTCTTTAAAAAGTCAAATAGTGAAGAATTTAGGCTTTGTAAGCTATAAGGTCTCTGTCACTATTCAAATTACCATTGTAATAGAAAAGCAGTCATAAACAATATGTAAATGAATGGGCATGGCTGTGTTCCAATAAAATTTTACTTACAAAAATAGGTGGTAGACCAGATTTGGCTCAAGGCTATAGTTTGCTGACTCCTGGCCTCCAAAAATAGGTACCATGTAAAAATGAGTTTATGAAAAGCTACAAACAATATCCATGAATAATCATGATGCATAGTAGCATCTTAAAGACTCTGATAGGGTCTGGGAAGTAAAGAGATATGTTTAATTCAAATTCATGTAACCACAGAACTCTTTCATTATATAACACTTATGTCCATCCCCTTAGAACTGGTATTCCAGACAACACACTTTGGGAACCATTAATTCACATCTTAGAGGTGGGTAATGTACACGACAACTTGCATAGACTATCTTTCGCAAGGTTAGAAAGGAAATTTCCTGAAATATTTGCCTCGTTCAGGTCACTGGTACCTAAACTTAACCCATTTGAGATGAGATCCTTGACTTAGAGTGCTGTACTCAGATTAAAATGAAAACACTCCCAATGTAAATGTGTTTGTTAAGTTCCTTCCTCAGGGGTAGTTTTAAATGTAAGTGATGGGAGCGAAGATTGAAAGGTATCAAAGAAAGTCTTTTCTTCTAAAGGAAGAAAGAGCAGATAGGGGGAGTGAACAATCATAATAAGATTTATTAAGGATTTTCTGTAGCCTACCACTATTCCAAGGTCTTTATCTAGATCCATGGATCTTAACTGGGGGCAAATTTGCCTCCTAAGGGACATTTGGGAATGTCTGGGGATATATTCGATTGTCACAACTGGGAGTAGGGGATATAGTACTGCAGCTATTGGGAGGCCAGATATGTTGCTAAACATCCTACATTGAACAAGACAGTCTCACTCCCAACCCCAGCAAAGAATTATCCAGCCCCAAATGTCAATAATGCCGCTGTTGAGATACCCTGATCTAGATTATCTAACTGCTTCCACAAAACAACCTTGAAAGGTAGGTGGTATTATTTGTACTTTCAAGAAATGAGGAAACTGAGGCAAAGAGAAATTTAAGTATCTTTCCTCTGTGCTCCCCATAATTAGTGACGGCACAAGCCCACACTCTTAAAAGTTTATATTTAACTATCTATGGCGAAATCAACTGTCTCTTCCTTGGCCATCAACAGCCTATGACTCCAAGAGGTCCTCTCACAGCAACTTCATATCATCATCCCACTTTGATACCGCATCCCCTTTCATTTGCTGCTCCTGATATATTAGGTATGTACATATCACTAACTCTATCCATCCCCCTAGAATATATCTCTAATGACCATTAAAGCACTCCTTATTTAAGCCTTGAATTTCATCTGGTGCCAGCCTGCCCATTTATATTCAATTAGGTTTGTAACATCAGGCAAATGATTTTAACCTATTGCTCTAGGCTTCAATATCTGTAAATGAGAATGATAACAATACATGCCTTCTCATCTCAATTCAATTTGACTCGAACATAGCTGTAGGTTCAGGGAAATGCTTGGAGAGTCGGGGGATCCAAAGAATGCAAAACCTCCCAGGGAGAGTATGCTGAGGAGATGGGCTCTTTAAGGAGACAAATTCCTCGTATTTTATAAGACTGCTCAGCTCCAGATTTTTTTTTTCCAGCAGTCTACAAGAATGTTGCAGAGTGTTAGAGTGGGCTTAAGAGTGGTGTCTGGACAATATCAACAAAGGGCAGTCGTTACCCCAATATTTGGCCTGGGGATGAGTGGGGCCAGAAGTGCAAGCATGGCAGCATGTTATACAGTTAAAAGTTTCCAGACAGAACTTTCTCCAAGAGGGCAATCAGGACAAACATCACTCGGACTTGTGAGGAAACATTGTCAGGGCCTGACTCGGCTCCTGAAACTACGAGTTTTTCTCCTCTCTGATGATTAAGAACCGTGACGTTCTCGTACTTTATTTTTATCACTGCTAAATTGAGCAATCAATTTTAGATAGTTCATGAAGAGAGAGATTGTTTCTGGGAAGATGATACCTCATAGATTATCATTAAACATTGAAACTAGTACTCAGAAAATAAAAGCAATATGATGGCATGAACATTTAAGACACTGAATCATGGCATCCAGGTTTGGTGTGCCAGAAGGTCATGAACTCTGCCCATGGAAGACTGGCTTTCTCCTTACTCTCTCTAATCTTCTGCTTCCTTTAGAGATGTCGGCTCTTTGGCTCTCTCTCTAGCTATAATGAATCTGGTTGCTCAATTATTTCATAGTGAGAGAAGATACTCCTAGAATTGGAAATGACGAAGAGAATCTGCAATCATTGTGAAACTTCCTTTCCAGCATCAGATCCTCATAGAAATGAGTGATTGCTGAGTGCTGTGCTGTTGGTGTTCACAAATAGCAGGAATTAAATAGTTTTTAAATAATTCACGTTCCACAAATGGCCACTCCCTGTCTTCCCAACAATTAACAAAATAAATGTAGTGTGGTTTGAGGATATCTGACTGGGAGATGAATAGGGGACTCATGGGGACTGACTGGCACATATGAATGAAGAAGTGAGATTGTTTAGTTATTTCCCAGCAAGAGATATATCACCTTTTATGCTTATTTGTGATAAATCATATTTTTCTTGACTATTGAACTAAATCCCATTCCTTTTAGCTTTTCCTAAGTCCTTTTTCTATAATTTCTATAGTCAATAAGAGGAGTGAAAGACATATCATTTGAAACAGATGAAACTTGAGGTTTACATCTGGGCTCTGCCACTTATGAAATGGGTGGTCGTGGACCAATCACATAGTTTTAGTTTTTCTAGGTCTTAGTTTTCTTAACAATTCAACAAAGAAATATTACCTATCTCACTGGATACTTGTGAGAAACAAAGAAAATAATGTGTGTTAAGTACCTAGAATACACTGAGCACTAAAAAATGGTAACTATTATTTTCAGTCAAATAGAAGACAAATTATACTGATGCTCAGTGAAATCGCTCTACTAAAGATAGCTAACCACTCCCCCTAAAGAAAGAGAGCTACTCCTTATTATACCTGGTAATGAATAGCAGACATAACTGATTATGATTCCCACTTGTCATTTTTTTCTAAGTGGACTTCTGACCATTCAAAATAGAAAGATATAATACAAGAAAAGAAAGCAGGAGTCCCGTAGTAAATGGTTTTACGAGAATCCAGATTTGATTGAGGACGAATTATTTTTAAAATAATTTTCATAAACACAGGGTTAATAATCCTTAGTAGTGAAGTTGATCGGTTTCACGTTATCATTTCTTGCTTTCTTAAACCCAGTGACTCAAACTGAACTGCCCTCCTGGCCTGGGAAATCCTTAAAGCGGAAACTGGGGGGAAAGAGGCCCTTTGTGATTTTCTCAAATGAATCATCAGTGATTAGAGCCAATTCAATCTTGGATTTGTTCAACTATGTTACCTTGAAAAGTGGAAGCACCCTTGCCTTTCCCTTTTCCTTTCTTTGTTCTCCAGCCAGCCACAACTCACTAGGTCCACCACACCCCTTCACCTCTTACACAAAGACCTTCAGAATTTGGAAGTTTCAGCAGCCTCCCCAGGGAAGAGCCCCGCAGAACCTCCCCCATTCCATTCCCACCCTCCAGTCTTTTCTGGCAGGTGCTGGTTGACTAAGTTTTCCCTTTGTGCAGTTTTCGAGCATTGCTTTTCCTCTCTTTCAGTAACCCATGATTAGCTAGGTGACGATCATTGTTCCTTGGAGTTAGCGAATGCTTGGGTGGGTAAAACTAGTCCTCTTGGTGAAGGAACTCTGCGAGTCTTTGGTTAATTGTGTTAAAGGCAAAGAAAGCTCTATGCTTAGGTTTTCATGCTGCCTAAAAAAGCTAGGAAGTAAACTTAAGGAAATGAGGCATCCAGTGGGATTAGATAGGGACGGGCTTTCATAATGGTCTATTTGGACCATTTGGGAATGTGTTGAGAGGAAGAGAAGTCGTGCACTTCCTTCCCATTTTTCTACTTTCCTTCTGTTCCAGGGAGCAGAGGAAATAGTGTTTTGAGGAGAGCAAAGCTGATGCTGGGACAGATTTTTTTAATTCAATCATGTATGTTTCGATTCAGCCAACCACCTCTGAGCCCCAGCTGGGTTAGGCCCATCTCTGCCCTCCTAAAGCTGCCTGCTAGGAAAGGAGACAGACATGAAGATACTTAGGTTACAACCCATCGCTTTTTCCATGCCAGCCTAATGCTCGAAAACATGGACTGAATAGACAGACCCCACTTTCACGAATTTTTCCATAAAACCATAGCAAGAGGGCTATCACTCACTCACTACTTTTCTTTAAACCTACTTTCTGTTTCTCTTTTTCACTTAGCCTCATCTTAATTAATACCCTGCGAAATCATGGGTCTGCTGTATTAGTTACATTGTTACAAAGGCACATTAAAATAAATGCCTAAGCAAGTAAACCTGTTCTTCCCTGTGCCACATACCAAGTGCACCTCACACATCCCCAGCAGTGGGTAGACCGCCATGGAGATCACTGCCATACAGTGTGCTGACTGTGGGTCTTCCTATGCCATGGAGCTGGGGAGGAAGGGGAGGGAAGCAAGAGAGGTAGAAAGTGGGGGCAGAAGACTTCCCTGAAGATTCTTATCTGAGATTCAAACACAAATGGAGTTTACTAGGGATTCCTAGTGAAACAGTGATCCAGGTAGGAGCAGAGAGTCCTAAGCTTAAAGTACAAATATGAGGGAAAGCAGTAAGAAATGGAGTAAAAGATTCATTCATTCATTCTTTTATTCACTCAATCTGTATTTTATGACTATCTACCTTCAAACCACATATCTGTTTATTTGATAGTTTTCTACACAGTTGGTTCTGGGAAGACATACCAGGAAGTGTGATAAATGGTGTTGCTCTCAAGTTGCTTGCAATGTAGTTATACAAGCCACACACACACACACACACACACACACACACACACACACACAGATACAACTCTCCAGAGACAAGCATCCAAAGAGAGTATATGATTAAGGACCAAAATAGCAGCACTGATAAGTTACTTACTGTGAGTTTAGAGGAGAAATTTCTGTAGATAGCACTGGCTGAGAAAGGCTTCCTGAAAGTGAGGGACTTTGAAAACTAAGGTAGAATTTGGAGAGTAGAGCAAACAGTTCAGGCAAGTGAAGTAGGTCAAGAGGGGCAGCAGCAGTGACAGAAGCATATTTAACTTGTCTCCACCCCCTGGCTATTAGAATGAAGTTGGCGCAGCCTCTAACCCAGGTTCCTAGTTTAGTGCCCTGGATGTACTTAAGTTAAGGGATCTGTGACTCTCTAGACATCGTATGCAAATGTTCTTGTGAATTTACATGTGCATTTTTTAGGAGAGAGTATTTCTAGTTTTGATCAGATGCTACAAAGAGCAACTCAAAAGTGCTTAGAAGCTTCTGCAAGTCTTCCTGATATGCCTTTATTATCACAGGCATCCCTGTTGTTGTTTCTTTAAACATTGCTTTTCTTTTCTTTTTTTTTTTCATTACACAGAGAATCCAGTTTTCACAAACTTGAAGGGAAACAAAATTTCTCAGAGTGATTAGATTAACTTGCCCAAGGTCACTGAGTAGAACCAGGCCTCCCCAGTGAGGTCGGACTCTAAGGCCCACCCATGCTCTTAACCCCCAGGACACCCTGCTCAGTCAAGTTTCATGCAGAGTGAAGACACACACATCCCTGGCTGTTAGGGCTTCTTACAGTCTTAGCTTGGGGAACACCACTCCAACTAGCTGGCCCTGGTCGCTGACCTTGACTTGAGTGTTAATTTTCTCCTTTTGACACCTGATTTTACTAATCATCATACTTTACTTATAAGAGCTGGTTCTTTGGAAACTGTGGAAAGTAAGCATGCTTTAAATACCTTTGGCACATCTCATCTTTTTAACACGATATTTCATTACAGTAGCTACACATGAACCTTATGTTCTAAAACAAAAGCATCACCTTTGAAAAAAATCAATATTTATATGAGCCTGCTTTCAAATGCACTGCTTAAATGTACTTCTAAAAATTAACTATTTTTTTATTATAAAAAAGTAGGGAGAAGGCTATGACCAAGCCCCATGTTCTTATCTCCTAATTTCATTTATTGACTCATGGCCAAACTTGTTTCCTCTTAACCGCACTACTCACCATCCCCACCTGGATTATTTTGAAGCCAATCCCACATATCATATAATTTCATCCTTAAGTATTTCCGTAGCATACAGGATTTAAAAGACTTTGTTTAAAATAGTATGGGCTACTTGCCAGGTCACGGGAAAATCTTGTGTTATACAATAGTATGTGAAAAAATTTCGTTTAAACTGGGCCCTAGATGTTTTTCTGGAACATTTCTGTTTGGTAATATCTATAGGTTAAAAGGGGGTTTTTTGATAATAAAAAGTCTGTTGCCCTTTTGAGAATCACTATTGCTGTGAATTCCAGTTTTGGTTAAGTCAACTGAGTGCAATTAAATATGTATAGTCAGTTCTGCTATAAGGTACCTTTTGAAAACATGGATTTGTTCCAATGCCATTGATATATTAGGAAACAATCTGAGCATAAATGAATTTCATGGTTACTTATGCACGATTTCATCTCTGAGAAATGCTAGGAGAGTGCAAAATGCTGCACCTAGATGAACCGTACCACGTGGAAACACACAAAACGCATGTGTGCTCACACCCCTCAGTCATCCACCATCTACCCCAGCTCATCTCGTCTGTTAGAGTCATGCCATCAGCATCTGCTGCTACAGCTTTCCATCCCATTTCAGATAACCCTGCTTCTTCCACTTGACAATCACCCACAAGCTGCATCCCTTCCAATGTCCACTTCTGCAAGGGAATGCTAGGTCTTTTTCAAGGCAAAGTGCAATATATATATATATATATTTTTTGCAGTATTTATGCATTTTTAAGCACTTAACATGGGTAAAACTGTTACTGTTTTTATTAGATTCCTATTTTATTTTTTTAATGTGTCACTGACAAGTTTTTGAGTGTTGTGCCCCTAACCCAGGGTTTCTCAGTCTTGGCACAATTGGTATTTTGGGCTGGATATTTCTGTGCTGTGGGGAATGTCCCATGCATTGTAGGATATTTAGCAACAACCTTGTCCTCTACTCACTAGAAATCAGCAACTATTTGCTGAGCACCTCCTCCTTTTACCAAAGTAGTGACCATAACATTGATAATGTAGCAAATAGCTGAAAAGCCACAATACTCAAACAAAGGGTTTGAGCTCAGTAAAAATTACCCTATATTACTGCCCTGAAGCCCTATGCTAACATTAAAAGTAAAGGTTAATGAAAAAGAATTATATGGAGAAATCTTCATATTTTATTTATCCCCAAGCATGGGTATCTATTTATACACAGAAAAATACTAGAAGGTGTTATATCAAATCAGGAAGCACCATTGTTATCTCCGAATGTTATGATTATTGAAGATTTCTGGCCTCATCCTTTTGTTTAATCACATTTTAAAAAATTTTGGCCATGAACATGTATTACATATACACGTAAAAGAAACATGTTTTTAAGAGAAAAATCGAAGCCCAAGATAGCACGAGAGATAATAAAAAAGGAACTAGGCGCTTAATGAGTTCAAGTTGGATTAAACCCTAAAATGTAGAAAAGACTTGCAGATGTGATTACAAAACCACTGTCAGCAATCTTAGAAAAATCAGAGGCTGGGAGCGAGGCCAGGGAACTGGAGACAGGAATATGTTATTCCAGTTTTCAAAAATGAGAAAAATGTGGATTCTAAAAACTAGAAGGCAATGGATCTAGCATTCGGGACCTGATTGTGAAACACACCCTTTATGAACATTTAGGAAAGAGAGGACAGCCAGAGATGCTGAGAACTTGCAGAAGTCAAGTCATTCTTGTCTTAACTTTATTTCCTCTTTTGATACTTTATTTTCGATAGATCGATAAAATATTCCAGGCATCTTGCTCTTCAATTCCAGCAGAGCATTTGATAAACAAATGTGTGTTTTTCCTCGTGGAAAACTAGATGATAATCTGATAAGTTGGATGAACAGCTAATAGAATTGTTCATGATAACCTGCAGTGGCTGCGCACCCCCTGAGCAAGTATTGTGCTAATCTTTTGCACACAGAGCCTTGTCAGATGGGTGCCGTTGTTATTCCCATTTCTAGGGATAGACAAACAGAGTCTTGGAGAAGCTGTTATATTCTTGAAGACGCACAGTATGTAAATAGCAGAGTAGAGATTTGTGCTTCTAATGACCATTCTATATTGCTTTCCTAATAAACAGAGTTTGAAATGAGGGACCTAATTGCAGGCCACAGGTCTTTATCTCATGCAAAATATTGATCAACGACTTGGAAGAAAATGTAAAAACTGATAGTTACCGGACTGGCAGATGACATACAGCTGTGGGTTTAGCTGTCCCGTCTTCAGTTCTTTTTCCTTTCCTTTCACCGCAGGAGTGGACCCTCTAACTGTCAGGGCTGGGGCAGAGTACCAGTGAGGCGTGGGCCTGGGGAGAAACCAAACTCCGATCCTCTTTTTCCAAAAAATATGTTGGTTAAGGTCACCACAAAGTTCAGTGAAGTTCCGACCTTTCAGTACTTTCCACAGACATTTTGCCTGAATAAGAAAGAGGCCTTTGGCCTCTTTATTGCACCAATTCTTTCAGCTGCAAATGAACCCTTGACAAAAAAAAAAAAAAAAAAAAAATCCTTCTGGCTCCAAAATATAAAGGATTTATCTTTTTGTTAAAATTTCCCCCAAAAGTATTTTGTTACAGAAATTGAAAGGAAGGAAAAGAGGGAGTGGGAGTGGGAGAGGGAGAGAAGAAGGAAGAAAGAGGGGGGGGAGGGAAGGATTAAAAGACAAAAAGTAGAAGGGAAGAAAGAAAGGCGAGAAAGGAGCAAAATATAAGAACCTTTTCTTTGTGTGATATAATCAAATTTCTTTTCAAGGCAGTAGGGGAAAATGAATGGGTTACAGTTTCACCAGCTGTTTGGTCTGGGATGCAGTGTAAACAAGCCGGCCCCTCATCTGGCCCCCAGGAGGCCGTGCATCTCAGTGGAGCCCGAGTGCCTGCGTGGCCAAACCGCCATGAACTCTCCCGTAGTCTCCTGCTTGCTGAGTCAGCTGGAGCAAAGATAGGGGGCTGGGATTTGACTGTTTCCCATTTTCATTCTTCCGAGCTCCAATAGCAGAGTATGTGAGTGAAGGGTGATGTCTCAGAACAATCAAGGTCAGCTCTGATTAGGAAATTGGGACACAGTTCTCAGATGCTTCCTGACTCTGGGGAGTTGAGTTTGTGGTGAGATTATTCTTAGCTGGCTTTATGAAATGTGCACAATGAGGATTTGGCCAGGCGCTTAAGTCAGGGCTTGTGTTCTGCTGGGCTTAATTTTACTTTCTTCTCCATCGGGAATATATTCTGGCATATTTATATCGATGGAATGTTCTGCAGTCATTAAAGAAGATGATATAGACTACAGAGCAATACTAATTGTCAGGAAAAGATACTTGCAATATATTGGTTATAGGAGCACAGTATATTATGACACAATTAGCATCGATTATCTTTGGGTGCTAGGATTGCAGGTAATTTTTAAACTTCATGTTATTCTGTACTGTTTGTATTTTTTTATACTAATAATTATAGCTAATGCGTATGGACGGTTTCCTGTGTGGTGGGTGCCATGCCAAGTATTTCACTTGAATCAACTCACTGGCTTCTTGCCAGTAGGTATTATTATCATCTTTCTTTTGCAGATAAGGCAACATAATTAAGTTCCTTGCCCAAGGTTATGAAGCCAGAAAGTGACAGAAGACAGCACTTGAACCCACACTAAAGCTCATTCTCTTAAGCATCCCTTTTTTTCTGAAAACAATAAAACTATTTTTTAATTAAAAGTATTGTGGAGAAATTGGTTCATAAAATTATATAGTTTTCAAGTGTACAATTCAATAATACGTCATCTGTTTATTGCATTGTGTGTTCACCACCCAAAGTCAAATCTCCTTCCATCACCAGACATTTGACCTCCTTTACTCTTATCTATTTAAATGAAAAGATATTCTGACAACTGGTTAGATCAAATTTTGAACAAAATGCATCAGTTTAAAATGAATGGGTAGACAAATAATTAATGACAATGCAAAATGTTCCTGATATTTCATTATGTGAGAACAGAGGCTTAGAGGTATCATTCCATTGTGTATGCCCTAGAAAACATAAAAGTATCTTTATTGATATGTTAACTGCTATTCTTTCAATGTTGGGATGAGGTTAATTTCAGACTCTTCTGTCAATTTATAGTGCTTTCAACATTTCTGTAACAGCAAGTAGTACTTTTGTAGTAAGAAAAGGACAGCAGCCTCTCCACTTGCCTCCCTGACACCCTAGGCGCTGCCTAAATCCCCATTCTCAAGCTTCTCAAACAGTAGCTTGTCTTTCCTTTTCTCTCTCCTGGGACCTGCCACTTTAGCCTTCTTTGGTCAGAACTCGAGATGGTGCCTTAGAGACAAGGAACAGAAACCATGACATCCAAGGAGTTGGCCGGACACTAGAAGATAAGCCTGCCTCCAAGGTTTTACATCTCTGTTTTATTTGTACACTGGGCAGCTCACAGAGGTCAAAGCCTGGCTTGTCAAAAGGGGCTTGCTAGAGATAAAGCTCTTGACTCTCAGGGTGCAGGGCGTGGCCACTAGACAGCTGGAAATTTTTAAATCATGTCAAGATTTCTGCAGAGGCCTCTACAAGAAGCAGTTGGAAAATGTCACTTACACCCAAAGGAGAGGTCATATACCAGCTAAGAGGATTCGGTGCAAACCAGGTGACTTGCCCTTACATGGGCTATGCCCTTTGTCTGAAATTCATTCACTCATTCATTCAAGAAATATTTATTGAGTATCTACTATATGCAAGATACTGTTCCAGGTGCTTGGGAGGCAATAGATAATAAAACTGACCAAGTTGCTATTCCTGTGACACTTGACATACTAGCCTTTGTACCTTCTTACCTGCATAGGGAACATCTATTCATGCTTTAAGACACAGAATGTTAGGCCTCCCGCTGGAGACTTCCGTGATCATCTGTGGAGAAAAGGATTAGGCACACTTTTCTCAGATTCCATTTGTACTTTATTAGTACTTATTTTTCTATTATATAACTTATTGTACAATTGTGTTTGTTTGTGTGTGATGTAATTATTTGTTTGTGTATCTTTTTCTCAAAGCCCTTGAGCTTGAGACACCTGGGTTCCACCACTCAACTAGCTGTGTGGCACAGGTTTAGTTATTTAACTTCCCTGAGATCCAGTTTTTTTCATTTGTATCATAGGGACATTAATATCTAATTCAAAATATTGTTGTGGGGTATACAAAAGAAATGAAATCTATTCATACAAAAACATGTATGTGACTATTTATAGCATCTTTATTCATAAAGATCCCAAACTAGAGACGAGATAAAGGTCTTTCAACTGATGAATGGATCATCAAACATTTTTACTGTGAAATATTACTCTATTATAAAAAAGAATGAGATGATACAGGAAATAACATGGATGAACGACAAATACATTACTGTAAGTGAAAGAAGCCAGAATCAAAAGGCTACACATTATGTAATTCCATTTATTGGACATTCTTCAAAAGGCAAAACGCAGAGACAGAACGAAGACCAATGGTTGCAAGGGGCTGAAGTGAGAGGAGAGGTTGGCTAAAAATGGGTAAAAAGGAACTTTTTGAGTTGATGGACTATTATTTTTATGGTGATGGTTATACAACTGTGTTCATTGGCTCAAACTTATAGAACTGTACATTATTGACCGTTGGATGGGTGGATGGATGGATGGAAGGAAGGAAGGAATAAAAGATGCATTTAAAACTTCACGGGATTTAATGCCTCTGAAGCTTTTACCAATAGAAAATAGAACCAGCGAATCAATTCTTTTCCAAAAGTTCACGTGGCCTGCCAAAAGAGGGTCCTACAAGAACAACTGGTCAAACTTGATACCAAGAATTTTTTTCCACTCCTTCCTTGCTGTACTCCATTTTCTCCTTATTTCTGGTTCTTGGTGTTGTACTCCCTAATAAAATAACACAAAAGTGTTTGTCCCAGGCTTTTTTTTTCAAATGAACTTAGGCATAGACAATGTAACTAGGTTCTTGCCAACAGAAGTGAGAGCAGAAATGATGTGTGCTGCCTATGGTTCTGCGCCTTCAATGTTTGGGCGTGCTCTCCTTCATACTTTCTCTTCCCTTTTCTATGAGCTAGAACCCAAACTACAACCCAGATTCAAATATATAGGAAACTTCAGCCCCCTAAAAATGGTAGAACAACAATATGGAAAGAACTTTGGTTCCTGCGAGATCCTGTGGAGGAGAGACCTTGCCGAGCTACACAGCTCATCTCAGGACTGTTGAACGAGAAAGAAAGAAATCTGTGTATTCTTTAAAGCACTATGTTTTCGGGGGCTCTGCCTAATTGAAATGGGGAATAGCATAGTTCATCAAGTAATCTCCATGATGGTGATTCATCTAAAACCATAGTAGTTACATATTTTATCACTAAAATTGTGATATATTTTTAAGGGTAAAAAAGGTGCTATTAATAATGATTTGAAGACAATAGAAGTAAAAGAGTCTCCCTATTTGTAAGCAACTTTAATCCTCTTCTAGGAAGATACTTGACATTTACTTGGTTTTGTACCTTTATTATTAGGTTTGGGAAGAAGGATGGAGAGTGGCATTGACATTAATAGCTTTGACCAAATGAGGATAGTTGGTTGAAAAGTTGCTGGTCTTTGTGTATAGAGTACACAGGGAATTTCCATTCCCAGGTGATACGGACGTGGCAGTTGGCATCCCTGGAGATCCAAATACATTGGAATCTTAGGCGAGCCTAAAGGATTTTCTAATATGTCTGGGAATATTTAACGAATAGGAGGAACCAAGAGTGTCTTCATTTGGGTTTGAGTGGAGAGGAGCCTGAAAGGTGGACCTTAAAATTCACAGGTGGATGGATATGAGAAAATGGATATAAAGCTGCCCATGGTCCAGTCTCGCATTCTGGATCTGAATTCTCTAGAGCCCTTTTCAATCTTTGAGACACGGTGGCCACGGAGTGTTGCATTAGGGCCCAACTGACAAAGTACTACATTGAATTTGAATGAAGAGCATTGTCCCTACAGTTGGAACTTAACTAAATGAAAATGGCAGGAAATCCAAAAAGCCCCAGTGCCCCTACAATAACTGCAGTGTTGGCAGTTTGGTGAACATAAGGGCTCAGTTCTACACCTATTTCTCCTCTCTTTTTGTTTTCTCCTGAGATGATTTCACGTACACTCATGGTGAACATACGTTACTCGTTTAATGAAATGGGCTTTCTTTTTTAAGATACTAAACATATCACCAGAGAATCAAGCCATTAGGTTGATGTACAAAGACAATGTGGCCTTGAAATGATTTCATAACTTAAAAAGAGTGGAATGGCTGTCAAGCCTTCTTCATGAGAACTAAACCTTTATCTACACCCTTTACCTTCCATTGCAAACCATGTTGCTCAGCAAATTAGGATGATCATCAAACTAAAACATTATGCCTCGATTTGACCCCAAATTTCACTGCTTTTTGTTTTGTTTTGTTTTCTAGTACTTTCCCTGATTACTGTCTCACTACATGAGACAATGCAGTGAGACAGGCTTATATCAGGCTGGTTAAATTTCAGGCAGGCCAGTAGCCACAGAAAATGTTATCTGCAGGACCACATTATTAAGGTTACAAAGTAATTAGTTGGAGAGAGGAAATGTTAGCATTCAAAAATAAGAAACTTATAAACCATAATCTGCCTTCCCCCCAAAAAATGTTTCCTTGGAGCTAAATATTCTCCCAGGGAAGGACCTGTGGAATCAGAGAGCTGTGTCTATTTATGGTTTCCCTATGTCTCCCCTTCTCCTCTAAGTCAAATCAGCTCTACATAAAGTAATGCCAGTTTCTTTATAAAGCTCCCCTATTCCCATCAAGGGACAGAAGTAGTGTAAGAGTGAAACAGAGCCAGCTGCCATTGAAATGTTCTGACCATCTGCTTCCTCCTTACTTTTTCCTACTTTGTGTACATTTAAATGTTTTTCCTTATTTATCTGGTTGTAGGGAGCAGATGGGATTGTCATCATCATTGTCATCATCATATTCCACTTACTAAATACCTACTGTGCTCTAAGCAGAGAAATTTTAGATAAATTATCTCATGTAATCCTTGCAAAACTATTTTTAATAAAGTAAATATCATTGCCCTATTTTACTGATGGTGAACCTGAGGCTTAGAAAGTTTAAGAGATTTGCCAAAGGCCATACAGCTAATAAGTGGGATCTTCTAAACTTCAAGCCTTTCTCTTTTGAAAGACATTTTTGCTGCAGTGATAAACTTTAAGAAAAGTTATAAAGTAGGTGTGAGTATTTTTAGTGTCCTTTCAACCTCCTCTTTTCAAGCTATGGAAACACCCTACAGCCCTGTACCATCTTTCCCCAAACTGTCAAGGATCCCAATAATTTCAAGAGTAGAGTATCCTTTCTTGGTTATATTTGCACTTGAATATGGGTCTCTTAGAAAGCAAGACAGTTAAAAGGTCCACAGAAATAAACCTCTAAAGGCTGATTTCAGACCATGTAAGCAAGTAAGATCTTTGTACATCCATGGTCCTCCTCAAGGCTCTTTTGGTGACTCCAGGTAGATAGCAGCTACTCTGAAAATTTTAACAACCCCGTGCCCTCAATAATGCCAAGTTCATACACAAGACTTCTCAAAATAGGCTACGTATTAAACTTTTCAATTCATTAAAACCAGCAAAAAAATTCTTTAAGACCATTCCTATGATTCCATAACACTTTGAGGTGGAAAGACCGATTTTATTCAGACCAATAGAGTAAAAAAATTCAGATCCCTGATTTTGTTATGACTGAGTAAACAAGATACTTGTTTTCTAGCAAATTAAAATGTATTATTTGGATATTCTTCTTCCTTGAGTCCCTGGGACATGCCTTCAGTCTGTTACAGAAAATCTAAAGCATTCCAGTTGGTAGAACAATAGACTTTTCTCTTGGTGGACAACTGTGAGTTGAGTTTGGGCAACAATTGTTCTGCTTCCAAAAGCGGGGCAGGGAAGGGCAGAGAGAGGAAGAGGGCTTGGAAATTCAGCCAGGTGTTAGACACCTCCTCAAAGGGTCCTCCTCTGCCAGGCCTTGAAATCTCAAACCTGGAACAGATCCCACAATGACTTTTTTCCCAAAGTTTGGCCTTTATTAGCGAGGCAAAGGCAAAGGATTTATCAGCTTTGAAATTCTGGATCTGACCTCCTAGTCCAAGAGAACTTGCACCAACCTGCAAGACATGGTGTGACTATCGAGCGTTTAGTTGTTTTTCTTTCCATGGCCTTTTCCCACTTTGAGGAAGAGAGGTTGAATAAGACGGATATTTGGGATGTTCTTTGGCTTAGAAGCAAGTTTGTAGAAAAGAAATCACCCTAGCAGTTTTCTATGATAGATAAATTTTTCTCCTTTGCTAAATGAATAATTATTATTGTTTTAATATGGAACTGCCCTTAATTTAGACAATTTATATGCATGAATGCCCACCCCTTCTTCTTCTTAAAGCAAATGGATTCTTTTAACCTATTAGAAGGATGGCCTAAAATAAGTAAATATTTGGGTGGTCTGTTGATATTCACAGTGCACATTTGAAATTAACTAATTTGCTTTATATGAGAAACAGACATTACTGCTGTTCAAAGAGCTGGAGCTTTGAAATTAAGTAGCACAAGTTCTCTCTGAATATCCTCTGACTTGCTTAGGTTGTTGTTTTATTGGCAGCATTTACTAATGAAGGGAGGAAGTTGCCAGAACTAGGGACAGAATGCTAGGACAGTCCTCCTATAGAGAATGAATTTCAACCATCAGGAGTGAATAGGTAAATTAACCATATATTTGACTCCAGGTTCTTAAAACATAGTTATTCTGTCTCTCTTTCCCCTACAGTTATTGTTTACCCATCTTGCAGCAAAGGAGGCTGGCCCTATAGGCTGCATCTGGGACTCTTTGGCCAGCTGGCTTCAAGTTGGGTTCAGCTAGAGAATGATACAAGGAAATCAGAGAGCAGGGGAGAAAGAAGTCAGGGTATTTCTGCCCTCCTCCCCTACTGTTTTGTCATCTCCCCATGGCAGTGACTAAGGCTACCACTTACCTCTTCAGTCCAAGGGATGGTTGTCTTAGTTTGCTCAGGCTACTATAATATATTACCATAGACTGGGTGGCCTAAACAACAGAAATTTATTTTCTCACAGTTGTGGAAGTTGAGAAGTCCAAGATCAAGACACTGGCAGGACTGGTGTCTGGTGAGGGTACACTCCCTGGTTTGCAGATGACCTTTTCATTCTATCTCACATGATGGAGAGCAGAGAGAGAAGCAAGCTCTCCTATCTTTTCTTAGAAAGGCACTAATACCATTTATAAGGGCTCCACCCTCATCACCTAATCACCTGCCAAAAGTCTTTCCTCCCAATACCATCACATTGGAAGTTAGAATTTTAACATACATTTTGGGGACACAACATTCAGTCTATAGCAAGGGTCATGACTACTTAGGTTTGCTAGTCTCTGGTGCCTTGCTACCTTTTGTTTTCCTATACTCACATCTCCCTTCATTAACACCCTATCATTACAACCAATTTTGGGGATGCTGGCGCATCCTATTTACCACCAGGATCCTGATAAACCATGTAACTGGCTTTTCTTCAATAAAACTAAGACATACTAGGAATTGGCCTCTTTACGATGACTCCAGAGTTGGATCAGTAATAATAGCAATGGGAGCCAGCATTCACTGAGTGCTTTCCATGTTGCCATGTACTATGCTAAGCACTGTCCATGAAGAATCCCAGGAAGTGGAACCTGAACAATTGTCTCAAAATGGTAGGCTGCAGGGGGCACAAACCACTTACAGCCAAAGCTAATTTAAGAGCAAAGGAAGTGATCTTTTAAATAATAATACTAAATATTACTTTTATTAATGCCAAATATTAATAATAATATTAAATGACCCTTTAAGGACACTGGATAAATATGGACAAGGTGACTATTTTAGCAAAAACTCTTCTTCACTTAATACTCGCTACAGATATCTTTACCATTAATCGTCATGGGGTCAAAAGACTTAATATCTGTCTTTCTCCCCCCCTCACCTAACTTCTCCCTGAAGAATCCACAAGCACATATAATGATATCCCCACACCACCACCTGCATGGGCAAGGCAGGACCTTGGTTCTGCGCCCCCTGGGGGTTGGATAAGGGGGAAGGATTGGCATACTCTTGGGAAGACTCTTTCCCATCTGGGATATGGGTTTTGACCCTCTTAAGACTGGTTCTTTGTTGCTTATGTGCTTCCTGACTCTGTAGTTCTCTCTATTCTGACAAGCAAATTGCTTCAAATATGTGCAATCTGCTAGAGGAAAGAGAAAATGGAAGAAGTTAAGACAGGGTTGCAGCAGGTGGTAAAAGGGGGTTGGTGTGACTATGTCATGAACAGGATCTTTGTTCTTTCATCTTTTCCTTTACCAAAAATATTTCCCAAATTGCAAGTTCTGGTAGGTTTTTGGGTAGTGTTGGGGCATTGCTTGGGTAGCACTGGTATTGGCATTAGTAGTGTGGATACATTCGTGTGCATATGTGTATATTTTGTCTGACACTCTTGATTCCTCAAAATCAACTAAAATTAGTTTTAAAGACCTTTCCTACTACTCTTTGGGAAAATTGAACCCATAGCCTATCATGCTTTCCCTTCTGGGATATGTGAACTCCTGATGATACACACTGAGCTTACCAAGAAGAGGCAAAGTCGAGATAAATTTCCAAAATCTTCACTGGAAGAATGTGAGAAGAAATTTTGTTCATATTAAAATGAAATAAATCATAGATGAGAATGCAGAATTCACATGAATTTTCAAGATCAGATGGGTGATACTAAATGTTGCTTTTTCAATGAATAATTTTATGGTATGCTCCTGGGTTCCCAAGAATGATAACAATAGCAGCTCACATTTGAATTCTTAGTATGTGCCAGACACTATCTAATTTAATCATCACACCAGCCCTATAATCTACTTTTTATGACTTTCATTGTACAGATGAGGAAACTGAAACTCAGAGAAATTGGATGACTTGCCCACGGTCACATAGCTAGTTAGTGGGAGAATGCTAACTAGATGCCAAATTTTCTTCCTGTAAATGCAACTTTTGTTTTCATTTTAGTTTTAATTATGTAACTCTATATGCTCATTAATTTTTTAAAAATCAAGCCTATAGTATTATACAAAGTAAGAAGGAAAAGGTTTCCATTTTCCTCAACTTCTCTATTTTCTTTTTCTTCCTTCTATGATCCTGGCAGTCTCTATGGCCCTTGACCAAGATCTTCAAAGCCTAGACTCTTAATCTCTATGCTGCACTGCTACATTGTTGAAAAAGCTGAGAAGCACTTACATAAAAATTTCCAAAAGAACAATCTGCCCAATATTTAATTTAGATATTCCTTAAGACATATTCTTACTGGTTACATCTGTTCAATCCCTTTATCAGAGAATAATTCTTTGAAAGTTAGAAATATAATACATACTCTCAAATATATAGTGGGTGTATGTCAAAGATTTCTCTAACTCAGTGATAAGGGACACAGCAGGATGACAAAGCTGGTTTTAGTCAGTTAAAAAATGCTGGAACAAATTTGATACAAAGCTGATTTATTTTATTCAAGGCAATAAAACTATAAACTATGGAGTTTTCTTTTCTTCTGGACAAAAAGTATTTGCATCTCTAGGGAACAAAAACTATTTTCAATTTTTCAGTCTTCTCCCAGTTGACATTTATAGAGTCTGAGCTCTAATTAGTTGTAAATTTTAAGGCAAAGTTACCTTCTCTTAGAATAGCTATCCAATAGTACTTTCTACAATGATGGAAATGTTCTTTATCCGTGCTATCCAATATAATATCCACTAGCCTCATGTAGTCATCGACACTTGAAATGTTCTAAGAGTGACTGAAGAACTGACTTTTTAACCTTATTTAATTTTAATTCAGATTTAACTTTAAAAAGCCATATGTGTCTAGTGGCTACTATATTGGACACCTTAGAGCATCAAACGACCCTTAGATGGGCTAATTAGAACAGCTAATATGACTTTGAAAGGGCTCACAGTACTCTTTTTTGCCTTATTTCTGTTTTGTGGGGCATTTTTCTTAACCACTTTTGTCTCTTCTACATGTTCCTCCATCAATCTCTATTTTTCTTTCTTTGCTGTGAGGAGCAGCACGGGAACAATCTGTTTACAGACTATTGCCCGCTGATGGCTCCTGTCCAGCTCTCAGATCAGACTGATGGCCCCTTTGAGGACTGAGGACGCAGTCCCCGGGCACTGTAGTCAGGGTGGACGCACATGCAGCTGTGGACTGAGGGAGCTGACGTGTTCTCCCGCGGAGCTGAGGAGTAAATGTCACGAGAAAAGCTCTTGAAAATGGTTCTCATCCCCTTTCTTCATCACAGACAACCCAGAATGAACTGTTTTTAGCTGTTGAACTTCGATATTCTTAATGGTTGGGAAAGGCTTCTGGTAAGGAGATTCTAGGGTAAACAGATCACTAGGTTTTAACTGGTTATCAATGACGTTTCCAAAGAAATTTCTCAAGAAGGAAATAGGCTTGTGTAACCTTAAAAAAAAAAAAACTAAGAAAAGGAAAAATGTTGTCTTTATGATAAAGTGATGCAAGAGGGATTTTTGTCGATTTGTTTTGGAAGAGCTATTTATGAAATGATTGAGATGAGAGAGAGAGAGAGAGAGAGAGCGCGAGCCCACTCAAGCCTCTGCTGGTCACAGGTATACCTTACTCAGAAGCGGGCAGATAAGCTGATTGTGCCTTAGGAAAATTTACTACTTATGTGTTTCCTGCTGTATCAGGCCATTTTTACCCCTCTTAAATTAAAATCACCTCCATGCTAACTCCTAAGGAGTTAAACAATCCATCGATGGAGTTAATGCCTCCTTCAATGCTCTCTTTCATTATGTTTTGCTTGCTTTGCACTGAAACCTGCCTGCCAATAGCCTGGTGATCTGCCCTGGGTTTGGCAGGAGCCTGTCTCTGTAGGGGGCTCATGGCACAGGATTCTCAGTTTGGAATCACTTTGCCAGCTCTGGCAACTTCTGTGATTCTGGGATTTCTTTAGTCTTCCCATCTTTCTTATTCTCCAAATAACTAAAGCCTTTACCCGGAAGGTCAAGTAAACTGCTATAAATAAGTAGAGGATCAAGAAAAGGAAAGTTGTAAAGGGGAATCTTGATTGCTCTCAAATAGTCTTGAAATTTCACTCTTTTAACTATTTGTCGTATAACTTGTATTTTAAAAGGGCTTATAGAAGCGTATATAAATCAGAATATCCATTGATTTTTAAAGCTAACTGAAGGCTAACTAGAAATGGGTTTATTATCTCATTGCTGTTATTCAAAAGTGTTCCAAAGTGTATGTTCACCTCCCTGCCTTATGAATCACAGTAAATATGATGAATCATATATTTCTCTTGATATTGTATACTATACTATGCCTGTAACTCATTGTTTTTCACTTGAGTCTTCATCATAATTTACCTTTTTGGAGAATGGAGATTGAGATGAACATTCAGTGGGTTGGGTAGTTTCCCCCTTGAACACGGGGAGTGAATTTTTTAAAATCAACTTTGCGTCATCATCTTATTTTCTTTTCCTATACAGCTAAAGTTTATTGAGTGCTTACTATGAGCCAGTCAGTACGCTAAGTGCTTTAACTGAATATCCCTTCTAATGCTCACAACATTGAGTTAGTAGTAGTTTTCTTCTTAGTAAAGATGAAGTAACTGAGGCTCAGAAAAGTTAAGTGACTTACTCGTGATTACTCAACTAGTTAGTATTGAAACCATGACTAAACTCTGGTGTGTTTAACCACACTGACTTACTCACAACTCACTAAAGTCTTGACATCCATTTTCAGCTCCGAATGTTACAGACTAAGTGGTTGTTTGGCCTCTCCAAGCATCTATATTCTTATTTTCAAAATGAGGGTACTAATATCTCCTTTCCAAGCTTGGGATACTACTGAGACTTATATGAAATGCTAAATACATGTAATGTCTTATTACTTTATATATTCTTTAGTAAGTGACTTCTCTAATGAATTAGATTCTAATTAATTGATATGTTATGCTGAGAACACAGGTAGGAGATCTCACTACCTACCATAGGGGAGAAATTCATATAAGACCTCCTGGCTTTGAACTTGATACAATGTGACCTAGTTATTGAATTACCACAAGTTCAATTAAAGATCTAGCTAATGAAATGGCCGACTCACAGCCCCTAGTACTGACCCCAGTTTCGACTTCCTTACTTTATAAAGCGTGCAGTCAGTAGTCTAAATAATTTCCTCATTTGTCTTTGAGATTGTCTATTACATTGTCTGTTTAATGGGCTAGGTAGGACAATCAGTATGACTTTAAAGGGGCTCACAGTAATCTTTCCGCCTTATGTCACATTTTCGGGAACTTTCTAACACCTTTGTCTCTCCTACAGTTTTTCTATCCCAGCTAGTGGAATGGTCTTCCTAATTTTGAATGGAATATTTTGTGATTTGGGATTCTCTTTTCTGACACAGAGCAAAAAAAAGCAAAATGAACTTAATGCAGATTGATTCTATAATGACCTTGTATTCTTTGAAAACTGATAAATATGCCTGTAAGCAGAGAGATGCCATGAAGAAATAACCTGTCCCCTAAAAGCGGCCTTGCCAGAGTAACATGTTTTTGGAAGAGCATTTAAATTCAACATTTCAAGGAATTGTTCCATACAGTATTGCTATTTAATTTTACTTTTTTGTCTATTAAAAACAAATTTTTCTTTGTTCAAACAATGGCTTCTTTAAGAAAAAATGCAAAGAAAGTGATTAAATCACTGGCAGCTGAAAACTTCTAGGCAGCTTTGCTAAATATTTGTGATGTTTAATTTTTAAATCTCTCTCAAATGGTATTCCATGGAGACATCAGACTTAATCATCTAGGAGGCAAATCAGTCACACATATCCAGAGACATTGTCAGGGAATCCGATCCTTACCACATGCATTCCCCAGTGAGCCACTTTTGAAGATATGGTGATAAACTCTGCGCTATCAAATAACTTACAGTGGGCTAGAGGATACTAAACGTTGCTACCTATATAAACATTTGTAAAAACCAAAAAAGGAGATACCTGGGACTGGCTGGGTTGAGGGGAAGCATTGCTAACCAAGTCATATTCTTTACCCTTAATCGATCTGCCTTTTTTTTGCTTCCTTTTTTAAAATACTTTTCAGCAACTGAAACAAGAGGCTTAAGAAAGTCACAACACCAGGTACATGCTGACGGCAAGTAAAAACTCTATTTGGTTCTCATTTTCAAACACCTGACCCTAATGTCTGAGACATGCAGGCAATAAACGAAGAGGAGCAATGATGAAACAAACAAAGAAACAAACCCCCAAAACAAACAAAAAACGAAAACCAGAAACATTTAGATTTAGCTTGGACTCCATATCAGGAGGAGGTTAAGTAAAATATATGGTCTAAGAAGTATTTATCCAGTATATCCTACTTGTCACTATTATAAACTTGGTATTAAAAATCCCAGCCATGTGTTTAGGACACAATGATAGAGCCAAGTGAAGATAAACAAACCACCCATCTGTTTTCATTTAAAAACATATTCGACTTTCCATATTAAATACTGTAGGTCTGTTTAAAATGTAACCAACACATGCCTCTTCAGGAAAAGAAAATCAGAAAAAAAAATTTTAAGTCTTTTAAAATAGCAACATAATGTGAAAAGAAGATAAGCCATTAGAAATTTGACTAAGCTGATTTTTCTTTTTCTTTTCTGAAAGGGGAAAGACATCTTGATTGTTCTTAGTGACTATAAAACCAAGATCTACTTCTAGTCATGTTTCTTACTGATGATACCTCAGAGAATAGGGGAAAGGACAGATCTTATCATAATAGAACTTTCCTTTTAATTTGTCTGATGCAGAAAAGCTGCATTGAATTGAAGGCTGTTTTAGCTAAAGAATTTACACCAAACACTTCCTTGGCCTATACGATGACTGTGACTGGTAGGCCTTAAAGATTTCTTTCCCTAGTTCTCCTCCTCTCAGCTCTGCGTACACATCAGAACGCTTTGTACCATGGAGAAACCATATAAATAAATCATGTAATAAAATGACCTTTCCTAAATCACGTTTTGGCGAGAAAATGTTTTTTACAGCTGTCTCTTTGCTCTAACTGCAAATGCCAACAGTGGAACTTTAACAAGCCTTACTACAAGGGCTTGACATCCAGTTGAATTCAGTTCTGGGGAAGCTAAATTCAGCATGCTTCCTTTTTACTTTTTTGGCAGTGTGAAAATATATACAGCCAATGAGTCGGGGTGTGTACAAATAACATCCTTATCTTCAGCTTTAAGGTTTGCTTCTGAAGAGAAGAAAGTTGTTTTAGGAAAAAGACCTTGAGAAAGAATATCAGAGGGATTATTTCGGTATTTCTTTTATGTGTTTATTTGCTTGGTCAAGACAGCTGATTGTGTTGTCCTGGGAATTGTCGACTACAGTGACATGTAAATAAGAAAAAGGCCTGAAAAGTAACATGTAAGTCTTTTTCTGCTATGCATTTGCTCAGAAATGAGGCAGTCGTATGTACATCAGGAGATAAGACTTGGCCACTCAGGGGTTCATTTTCTACAGGTAGCCGTGTTGTGCGGAATATCTGACAGATAACGCTATTTGTCAACAGAGCCTAATCCACATGTCAAACAATATTTCCAGTCTGTTTCCAGAATATGGCATATCCGTGTAGATTATCAGGAAGGTCAGAATTTATAGAAATACATAAATACCAAAAGGGATTGGTTAAGTCATGAAGGATAAGAGGGGAATCCAGAGAGTGCTTGCCACTGTTTTTTTTTTTTTTTAAACTACTAATTTTCAAATTCAGTTTTACTGTGCTATTGAATGACACTGGTAATAGAACAAGAAGTAGAAGTTTCTTTGAAAGCTATACATTTTCTCTCAAAACAGTTCTAGAACATTCTGCTCCGTTGCTCTCCTAGTCACATTAAGTTCTTTTGGAAGGAGGTGGGGAATGAAGTCATGATTAAAAAACAAGTAATATTCTCTTCCCATCTCTTGCCTTAAAGTGACCAATCGATTTAGGGATCACGAATTGGAAAACAGGAGTGCCCTTCTCCTTCTCCAAGTCCCTTCAATTCTCCTCTTCCTTTTTCTTCTCAATTCTTCTCCTTCCAATTACTCTTCTCCAAAGTTTTCTAATAGTTCCAATTCTTCTAATTTCTCTTCGTCTCCTTCTAATTCTCTTAACCCTTCTCTTTCTCTTTCCATCTCTTTCTTCAACCCTCAGCCTCAGCTTGCACATCTGGTTAACTCATTTTCTAATTAAGAAATTGGACCTAGATTTTCTTTTCAGAATCCCAGAGTAGACCTGGCAAAATCAGGCTAAAATGGAACAAGCCAATGCATCATCAATCTTTCTATACCTGCCTCCATGCCTTTTCTCTTATGATCACTAAGCTAGAGTTCTTTTCTTGGGTTAGTTCCACTATGAATTGTTGCAAACTCTATGGGGAAAAAAATGGCATGGATAAAGCAGAGTCTTATATAAAACTCTGAGCAGGTTGACCACATCTACTGGTGAACAATCTCTCCTTAGAACCAGAAAAATAACTTTGTTTTTGTTTTTCAAGCCAATTCATTATAAATAGACACCTATCTTTTTGTTTTTACCCTCAAATTCAGTTATATCTAGGGTTTAAATGAAGGTAAAAAAAGGAGAAAAAAATTGTAAAAAAAAAAAAAACCCTCAATGACAATTATTTAATGTGTCATAAAATAGATAAAATTTGTATTTAATAAAAATGCTTGCTTCTCATTAAAGGAAATTGATCTGTTGGTTAAACTCTAGGTTGAACTATTAGTATATGCCAATGTTTGACCTACATAATGAGAATTTCATATAGTTCAATGTAATAGGTGAGATTGTGATTTTAGCTAAATATATTTTCAGAGTCTTCCAAATCCTGGAGAGCCCACAGGACTTGAACCCTGGCTCCTATATTAAATCCATTAAGACTCCTCAGAGTTGGAGTCTTTTTTCTCATATATTATAATGATGTGCAGTTCACACGAAGGTGACAATTATAGGTTAATTGCTTAACTCAGGTCTACTGAGTATTTGAATTGCAACAGGAGATTCAAAACCTTAACCCAAAAATATACCACTCTAACAGCTATACATTAAGACATTATTGTGAAAATGGAGACGGTATTTCATGGGATCATGTATTGTGGAAGCTGGGGTCAATCTTAAGGATTATTTTAAGAAACTCTTCATTTTGAAAATGTGAAAACTGAAATCTATGTATACCACTCTCCTTTACTCTATTTTACACCCTCTTGCCTATTTTCTAGACCTTTCCTCTTCCTTACTTCAACTCATAGACTTTACCTCTATGCAACAGAAGGAGTGGGAGGAAGGAGGAAGGAGACAGAAAATAAAGCCAATCTTTTTCAGTCTATAATTAACACTTTCCACTTCTAGATGGTAAAGTAAACACTTGCTGTAATCTTCCGCACCAACCCCAAATCTCTCAGAAACATTAGAAAACATGTTTAAAATGAATCTATCCAAAAACCGGAAAGGAACTCTCAGTGAGTCAAACTGTGAGGAATCCCTGGAAGGTTGAAATTTAGGTAAAATCAGATCACAGAGTAAAACCAAAGCCCAATACATGCTTGGGAAAGTCCATTTACACTCTGCCAAATTCCAAATTTTATCTCCTCCTTCCCAACCTCAGCTGAATCTGCACCCCAGTCCCTCCCTCCATCAAGGCTTCCTTGCCTTAAAACTCTCTTTACTGCCTTGTACTATGTCAAGTTTTTCTCATTATCACCCTCTCGAAGGAGTTTTGAAGGAATTTTCTTTCCCTAATCACACTCCTATAAAATTTTAATACCACAGATATACCATATATATGTTTATGTACTACATACATCTGTGCTTTATACATAAAAAAGAGTAAGAGCTTTTTGCCCCCGAAGAGCAAATCTTTGTTCCCTTGGGGATAAGTCCCCCACTCCATGATAATGTATTTCTTATACCCCAAGGATCAAATGGCTACTTTTAAGATGCTATGAGGAGACCTCTGACTCCTTTCAAGTACGCAATGAAAATGACCAATATGTGTGCACCTCTGGGCTGTAAACTCTGGGCAAACAATTATAATATCTATGAATAAAATCTTTAAATGGCTTAGGGGAAATAGTCATAGTCACAGGGGGATAAAAGCAAGCACAAAACATAGTTTAGACACTTCGCTCCTTGTTTTATTTCTCCTTTTCATGTCCCCAGGACATGCTTTGCAGAGATGAAAACCTCTAGGAAGTTCGCAGAGTGTAAATACCAACACTGAAGAAACTGTGGTGGACGGCCTCTAAGATACCTTCTTGGTGCCCCTGTCCTTGTGTAATTCCTTCTCCTTGAGTGCGGGCTAGATTTACTGACACACTTCTAACGTACTGAATTTGGCAAAGTGATAGGATGTTACTTCCAAAATTAGGTTATAAAAAGCCTGGTTTCCACCTTAAATTCATCTCTCTCCATCCACAACCCCATTTCTGTCTTTTTACCTCAGTGATACCTTAGGTTACTGTCTCCTGGCTGATGCCTTGATTGCAGTCTTACGAGAGACACTGAGACAGAACTGCTCAGCTAAATTGCTTCCAGATCCCTGACCCACAGAATATGTGAAGTAATACATATTTGTTGTTTTAGGTCCCAAAGATTTAGGATAATGTGTTACAAGCACTAGATATCTAATACATTCGGGGTTTTTATTTGTTTGTTTGTTTTTCTTCCACCAAGATTATCCATTATTACTCATTGACTAGTTCACCTGTTTTATATGGCATGGCTATTTCTTCTAGACAGACATTGAAAGTAAAACTAAATGCTTTACCAAGCCAAAAATTATTCCCAATACATCAGAGTTTAGTTTTCCATGTTATTGGTATAAAAAGAGTGATAAATTTGATAATAAAATGTAACTGGTTCAAATAGAAATAACTACACTCAGTTGTCTTTTTTTAGTTTTTTTAAGTCTGACTATATAAAAAGACTTTATGAATTCCATTTCCAACGGTTCAGAATTTGAAATTATTTAGATAGTCTGATAGTTTATTATCTTTGTGAGATT
This sequence comes from Pteropus medius, assembly GCF_902729225.1. Taxonomy (NCBI): domain Eukaryota; kingdom Metazoa; phylum Chordata; class Mammalia; order Chiroptera; family Pteropodidae; genus Pteropus; species Pteropus medius. The sequence goes on from NW_024353908.1 coordinate 10,338,133, forward strand.
ATATATATTTTTTCACAAGGATAACACATATAGTACATATATATGTATATATTTACACATGGAGTACAGATTTTATATATATCATGTATATCAGTATAAAAAGATTGCAAAGGAAATGTTTACCAGCTTAAAAGAATGATTTTTTTCCAAAGCTGTAGTAGCACCTTGACTGTAAGTACTGTAAATGGAAAATTGTAATCAAATAGCACTCATCTGTTCATTAAAATAGGCCCAATGAAAACTCCACATGGTTCTATTTTTTCCCACTTTATATCATTTTATATTTTCCATACCCCGTTTTTATTGATTCATTCATCCATTATATATCAAAAAGATAATGACTTTCTTTCTTTTAACTCATTTTAATTGACATTTTATTAATTCAGGATTGCTTCAGTAACTCTAAATTAGTGAGTTTTTCTTAGAGCCATTTTTAATATCTTTCTTATCTTGGGCCTAGTAGTGATATTGGACTAATTTAATTGATTCGTTAAGAACTTACTTCCTTTTATAAAATGGCCAGTCAGAATTTTTTTCTAATGAACAAGAAACCAGGGGTGGGGGTTGGGAAGGGTTCATGTCCCACTAGAGTCACCAAAAAATAAATAAATAAATTATATATCTATCTATATATTATCTGATATATGTGTGTGTGTATGTATGTGTGTGTAAGTATATATACGTACATATATATACATATATATATATACATACACACACACACATATATATATATACACAGAGATTTTGGCCAATTAGCTCATTTTAAGAAGAAAATATATTGCTATGGGCATACCACCCTAAACATACCCAATTCCATCTGATCTTGGAACCTAAGCAGAGTTGGGCCTGGTTAGTACTTGGATGGGAGACCACCTAGGAAGACCAGGGGCTGTAGGCACAAAAAAAAAAAAAAAAAAAATTGTGTAGTAAAAGTGTGAAAGCTGTCTCAGTCATAATCTGATTTAGTGAATTAACATGGCAAAAGTACTTAGATCATAAAAAGTAACACCTTCTATGTTCAGGTCATCCAGATGCAGTGAGCAAAACTAATGCAGGGGAGTGCTAATTACGGATGTGAGCTACAGCATGTGAGAATAAGTATCTTCTTCACCATTGAATTGTAGCTATAGGAAACCAGGTATTCAAAAGCTTTGGAATTTTGCAGATCTGAGTCGGAAATCTAGTTGTGCTTCTTACTAGCAAGTTACCCAAACCATCTCAGATTCAGTTTTTTCATCCTCAAAATAGAAAGAAATTAAACCTCTTTATACTATTGTCATGAAGTTTAAATGAAATTAATGAGGTAATGCTTAATTCTTAACCTATGGTCTGATACATTGTAAACACATAACAAATGGTCAGGGTATCATGTTAATAGTGAAGCTGAACTCTGTTTCTCATAAATTGTCTAAATTTGCTTACTTAGTTAGATATTTGAGGTTGAAAATTCAGTTATTTTACTGACATTTATCCATTAATGTGTCTTAATCATTATCATGCTAGCTAATCTAAATGTTTGATTCCATTTTTATAGAGAAATTTTAAAATCTTCCTCATTAATTGATTACCTCATTGTTCCATACAGTATCAAGGCCTTCACAACAAAATTCGGGCAATGAGCTGAAGGATGGTTTTGTGTGTTTAGTTAGAATTTTGATTGTTTTTTAAGAGTTTTCAAGTCCACAGGTTTTGTTGTCTAAACAAATCAAATCTGTCATTGTCTTCAGCCCTCCAGTTATCTAAACATGGAAGCCCAAGTTCATGCATAGAGCATTGGAACAGCGAGCAGAAATTTTGGTTTTCAGGTTTCCAGATGGCACATCAGCTAATCTAAATATCCCTCAGTTAACTGAGGAGCCAAAGCATTACAGTCCTAAAAATCATTTAATGTGCTTTTATTATTTGCCAAATGCTTTACTTATAGTACTTAACCCTCACAAAACCTTATGAAATTGTGTTCTGTTTTTCTTTTTACTTTCCTTTCCTTTTTTTTTTTTTTACTATTTTACCAATGAGAAAAATTAAACTCGAAGAATTGAAAGCAACTTACCCAAGTTCCCACCCAGTCTATAAACTCTAAGCTTAGTCTAGAGCAGTGGTTCTTAACCAGAGATGAATTTACTATCCCCTCCCAAGGCACATTTACTACTACCTGGACACATTTTGGGTTGATATAACTGGGGGAGTGTACTTATGGTGACTAGTGCATAGTGGCTGCTCAACATCCTACAATGTATAGGACAGCCCCGCACAACAAACAATTACCCAGGCCCAAATGGCAATACTGCCAAAGTTGAGAAACTCTGTCCTAGAATGTCCAGATCTACCCAACGTATCCAGACCATTTCTGCGATGTTAGAAATGTTCTCTTAATCAATTGAAAAGTGGCTAGTGTGAGTGGGGGACTGTATGTTCATTTAATTTTAAACACTTTAAATTTAAATAGTTACATGTATCTAGTGACTATTCTATTGGACAATGTAGGTCTTACTTGCTGTACTATTGCATCTTCACCTAGAATGTCATGTATTAACAATCTTATAGGGTTGCTGTAAGATTTAAGTGCGGTGAGTAAGTGTGCAATAGGATCTTAGCTGCTATATTAGGAATTAAATAATAAATCCATACATACATGGTAATTATACTGTGGAATATTTGTATATATATGACATATATACATATACACATGTGAATGAAGAATTTTCAAAAAAATGATCTCAAGTAAAAATTATATGTTTAGATAGTCCACAAACAATTAAAATTCACCAATATGAAGTCTCCAATCCTGCTGAATCCCTCTGTATCCTTTCTGCAATTGTCATGGATGTTGGGATCTCAAATATTAGAGACTCTGTTCACTAGATCAATGAATATCTAAACTTAAACAACTGAATCAAGCAGTGATTATTAGCAGAATTTCCTCATTCCAACACCAAGACCAGGTTTCCTTAAATATTAACACCTTGGTGTTGATAATATAATTTAATTTTGAAAAGTAAAATTTCTATAAACTTCGAAGCATGCTTTTTCATGGCTTCTAGCCTGAAGGCCTTGCCCACTTCTGCTGTGTAAATGTGCTTCTGGAAGACTGGCAGAATGGCTCCCCACAACTCTATTTTCATGATGACTCAAGGGGGTTTGGTGGGCATACTCATGATTGGGCACGTCGAGTCTGACAGCTGGGCCTGGATTCAAATTTCTATGCTGCTGGGACATAAGGCCACCCTTAAATCTTAGGGGTTATATTTGCCTGTAAAGATTCTGTGTACACAAACTTGACATGGGAGTCAGGACCAATCAGGTTCTTCTTCCATAAATGTTCTAAGACTTTTAGCTTCATTCCATTTGCAACAGGGTCTGAAGTCAAAAGAAAGGATCTTGGACCCAAGAACAGTCAGAATAAAAATAAGCAGGATCACAGCCTTTCTTTTCCTATCTTTATTTAGGTTTCAACTTAAATATCACATTTCTAAAGAGACCTAACCCAACCAGCATACATTAAACTAGAGTTTTCACCTTACTCTGATGTCTTACTTTTATTTCATCTTGTTAATTTCCTTCAAAACACTTCTGAGAAGTAGCAATTACATATTTGTAGAGTTGCCTATTTAGTTTCTGTATCTCTCTGGAAGGGAGGGACCATCTCCGTCTTGTTCACCATAGTATCTTCATAATCTAGCATCATGTCTGACACATAGTCAGTGTTCAATGTATATTTGTTGGATGAGTGGATATAAGAAAACAAAATCAAGTTTAAATATCATTGGTTAGTCTTCTGATTGATATAAGTTGTAGTAAAAGTTGTAAAAAATAGTCAAAAGATATTTGTCCATCTTCCTGGGAATGAATGCTCTCAATTTGTGATATTCTTCCTGGATCTGAGAGAATTTTGATACAGAAGCTTTTTCCAAAGAGTATTTGTCCCCTTTTCTCTTGATTTCAGGATCCAGGCATGAGGCCTCTGGAGATGAGGCCACCAGGGAGAGAATTGTGGGAGTAATTACTTGTGAAATATAAATGCCAGGCCCAAGATCCAAGCAGCTATTGGTTCCTGAAGATTCTGCTTCTGACAAGGGTGAAAGAGAGTGTAGTGGTTGCCAATCATGATGTTGCTCCCACAAGTCTCTATTTGAGTCCCCTTAGCTAAACCATTGCTGAGACCTCCTCTTCCACAGACACTTTGAATGAGGCTACTGTGCACATAGGATTAGGAATTGGGGCTGAGTTACAAAGATAAATGCCAAGGTGATACAACTTATGCTGAAACTTTTAAATCCTACAAACTTGGGTTCACTTCCAAGTGTGGACATTTACTGGTGATCTTGGACAAATTAGACATCCTGTGATCCCTTATGTATAAATTGGGGTAATAATAGCACATGTTTCATATTGTTGTGATAAACTTTAAATAAGATATCCTTGGTAAAGTGTTTAGCATGATGTCTGGCACATATAAAGCATTCAGTAAACATTAGCCATAGGTAATGATTTAAAAACTTGGCTCTAAATTCTTTGACATTCCCCAAAGGTGGAGTTATGTCCACTCCTCTTGAATCTGGATGTGTTTGTGACTGCTTTAACCCATAGAGTAGGAGGTGACACTGTCGAAGCTAGGTCTAAAAGACATTAGCCTCTACCTTGTTCACTGGAACAATGACTCTCCTTGGAAGAAGTCCCACTTCTCTGAAACCACCATGCTGAGGAAGGCATGCGGAGGTGCACTGGCCAACAGTTCCATCTAAATCTAGCCTTCCAGTTATTTCCACCAAGCTGGTAGACCATCCCTCTTAGAAGTGGACCCTCCAGTCCCAGGTGTTCATTGACTCAGATGTTGAGGTCATCTCCAACTGAGGCTCCAGCCATTGGCAAGCAGACTCAAGCCATCCTACCTATGCCCTGTCTGAATTCCTGACTCATAGACTCCATGAGCAAAATAGAGGAGTTGTTGTTTCAAGCCACTAAGTTTTGGAGTAATTTACTAACTAGCAATAGGTTATGGAACACCACAATTACTATTCATGTCAGATATTAAAAACTATTGTGATAATTATTAACACTAATCCCAATATAATAATAATAATCATTAATAGTTATTTACAATAATTGAGTAATAGTTATTCTTACCACCCTCTGGTAACAGCACACTGAGAGAAGCCTAAAACTACCATATCTTTTCTCTGAAGCTTTGCTCATGTTGTCTCCTCCTCCTTCCAACCTTTCTGAGGCTCATTCTTATTCATCTTTTAAGATTTCAGCTCAGGTGTCACACCACCTCCAGAGAGCCCACTCACCTACTGGGTCAGGCCTCCTCTGTGATCTTGCAAGGACCTCTGAGTTTCTCTTTGCACTTTGCACATTGCATTAGCTGTACTACAGTATAAATTTCTGTGAGCTTCTTGAGTGAGGGCATTGCCTTATTAACTATTGATTCCCCAGGGCCTGCCATTGCACAGAAGAGACTGTACCCGGTCAAGGTTTAGAGCACAGGCTCTGGAGCCAGACTACCTGAGTACAAAGTCTAGCTCAGCCACCTATCAGATGAGTGTTTTAATTTTCTTGATTAGTAAAAATAAAGTGCAGCTCGCTGCCGGCGTTCATTTAACATCATGCCTAGGAATGCTACATTCTCTAGGATTTGACATTTTCAGCAATCGAACTACTAAAAACAGAATGCTGTAAGTAAAATGATGTCATTTGTTTCCAAAGACTATCGATAGATGAGAGCGATCAGAAAATAATAATAAAAGCTACATATTTCATGGTAAACTTTGGGGGTAAGGTTAGGGCTATAATTCCCTAGTTCTCTCAGGGTGAAACTGCAGCCGCAAGCGCCGCCAGCGAGTACTCTCGGGGCAAAATCAGGAAAAGGGTTAAACTGCTTGCGTCTCATGAGCCCAGGGGGCTTCCTGGATCTTTCCTCACTCATAAAGTTCCTCATAATTTAAAGATGAAAAGGAATAAAAAGTATTTGGGTCAGTATTGGATACATACTAAGTCTTCGATTATTATTTATTGATTACCAAATATTACTTATTGGTATAGCTCGAGACAGAGGGCTAGGCCTGCTATCTCATTTTTCTGATTCTAGTTGCAGTTCTTCCTCCTAAATATCTCATCTGCTTTATTTTTGGCTGTTTGCTTATTTAGCCTGGGATCTACCGGTAATTCCCAAATCTAGCTGTGTACTATAGACTCATCTCAGGCAATCCCTCCAGTGATTCTGCAGCCATAAGTGACACCAGGGAATTTGTAGTTTGAACAAGTATACTGCAGTTCCAAAGAGGTGGCCCATGTACTGGGCCAGCATTTGGGAACACTGACCTAAGATTCTTACCCAATTTTGATTTTACTGCTTTATCTTCTAATCCATTTCTCAAAAGGCCATTTCTTACACGCATAATTTTCCCTTCGAGCAGGAAATTGAAGTCTGTTTAAAACAAACATCTAAATGCCATTCCGATCTCTTTTTACAGGATGCCCTTTACTCACCTCCTCTTGTCTCCTTCACTGACCCCATCCTTGTCACCAAAGGAGCTGACCATTTGTAGTCAAAGAACAAACAGCTGATGGCTTCTTTTAAGGGAGTCAGTTGCAAATAAAGATGATAAATAAAGCTGTTCTCTAAAAGAGCCACTCTTTTTGAAACATTTTTTGTGCTTTATCTACAAGAGAGGAGAAAACTGAAGCTTATTCATCGGAAAATGAATAAGTGGTCAAAGAATCACTCCAGAGAGTCAGAAGCTAATCCTCTTTGTCACACAGGGAATGCTTTTCCCTGTTTCATTTTTGTTTATTAATGCCACAGCATATATTCCTAAAACACCATTCTTGGAGAGAGAAGACCTATAATTCTGGCAGAATTATATTACCCAATCACCTTAATTTAGTATAAATTTTAGATAGAAAGAAGATAGAAGAAAACCGATCCTTAGAACACACCTGTGAGATGCTTTGAATAGCGCTTTGTGAATGAATTGCTCTTTATCTTACCCCCCTCCCCCAAGATGCTATCGCAGCTTAACTGGCACTAACACAGCTGTTCACAGCTGCACACAAGATGCTAGCAAGAGCACAATGTCAACCATTTGTCCTCGTGTGGTGCAGCTTAATTTATTTCCTTTGAGGATGGAGTCTGATATTGTGTTCTAGCAAGATCCAATCAGCAGATCTAAAAAACTTTCAGAGGTCAGATTTAAGGGATGACATGACTTTCTATGTATGATTCTTCTCTTGGCTATCTACCTCTACCCCTCAAAACATATCCAGTTGAGGACTAATCTTGATAGCGAGTTTGTTTTTAATAGACCTTGAGCAGGAAGTGAACTGAGGTGGAACAAATGTTTCCATTATTTGGGAGAGAACCAAAGCCACACTACTTCTCAGCTGGGTCAGCTGATGTCAGAATGCTCTTCACAAGCCAATTCAATACAATGTGACAAAAGAAATTTATTGAGCGCTTACTGCATGCCAAGCAAATGTACAGCCTTCCCCCCACCCCCCCGCAAAAGGCAATAAAAAGGTTTCATTTCATTAGAATGTAAGTTTCATGTCTTGCTCCTGAATGACTTTAAGATGCCTGGACCGGTTTAGATGTTCAATAAATGTTGAATAAATAAATAAATAATGTACTCAGTAAATCAGTCTTATAAACCAACCAGATAGATTGGTAGCAGCTGCCCAGAGGCCTATACCAAGAAAAATTCTGAGGCTATATCCAAGCTCAGTAGGAAACATGACCTGATTAATTAATAATGTTATCAAGAACAGGAGGGGGTGAAATCAAGTGTGCCATATATCTAGCCTTCTGGGGCTAAACCTAAGTGATACAGCTGCTCATACCGTCTCTCTCATCCTCGCTCCTTTTTTTCCCTCCGCAAACCTTATTTTCTCTCAATTTCTAAAACAGGTTGAGGGTCTGTCAAAATCTAATCAGAAATATACAACTTTTGCACTCATGATTCCCATCTCTTCTAAATCCATCTCCTTCTACTCAGGAGAGGAGAACTAATAGATTCTGGTTTGAGTGAATCAAAAAGCCCACTGAAGGAAACCCCATCTCACTACCACTGTAGCTCTGCCTGGTGGCTACAAACTGAAAGACTAGACAAACTCAAAAGTTCAAAGAACTGAGCGGTACAGGGTTTACATTTTCTTGATTTAATTTGTACCCACGATGTTCACCTAATCCTTAGTGTGTGGGAATATAGCTGATTAGTATACTTAATTCATATGGTTTTGTTTGCGCCTCATGTGAAAAACAGCGTGTGCAATTTCTCTTCTTGACTTCACACTTCAGATTTTTCTTTATTTTTTTAAAAAAAAGTTGTTTAATGTATTTTGTTGAATAGAAAACATTAAAACATAAAAATTTTAATTTCAAATTCAATTAACTAGGCTACCCTGTTGCAATTTTCTCTATCAAAGCGAGAAGAGTAAGTTTTGATACTACTTAACTAGAGAAAGGTGTTGCAAAACAACATATATTTAAAATGTTATCTGGAAATTCATAAAGGACCTATCCAAATTGACCTGGGGAGCCTAGAGAACTATTTGCCCTCTCAATAATTTGGCAGAAGTTTCACTAACAGCCAACCAATAGTTACTAAAGCCAAGCACAACTGCCTGAACTTTGGGCAAATAGCTCCAAAGATTTGGCAAGAAAACACAGCCAATTTTTTCCGTATGCACTTTATCTGGTTTGTGTTTGTGAAAACAAATATGTATTGCTTTACAAATGAGAAAAAAAGAATTCATATAGATATAAGCCAGATGCATGTAGATATTAAAAAATAAAGGCAGTGTTTCTAAAATGATGTCTTTCTTTGAGATTAAATAGAAAGAAATGAACCTAAATATTCAAAAGTGGATGTCTGTGAGTAGAATTGTAAGCGATTTTATTCTTCTTTAAAGCTAAGCAAGAAAAATGAGGTAAAAAGTATAATAGAGTATGAAAAGTAAAAAGAAGTGAAGAATGAGGTTGATATCCAAATTAAATAACAAGTTATTCCTATAAAATTAATGTAGATCATATAATATTTGATAGGATTGACATTTTTTTTTTCTGTTTCCCTCTGGAAATCTTTGTAGAGAAGTAAACAAGGATTAGAGAAAAAGAACTTCAAATATATTTAAACTCAGAAACATATTTTCTGGGGATTTTCTGACTGAAAAATAGGTGGAGATTCACATAATGGAACAGAGATGACACTGGGAAACAAATAGGAGTAAATCAAATCTGGTCTTCTGAATCTTTGAAAACTTTACAAATAAATGAATACATAACAATTATATAATTGATTCTCTAACACTAAAAATATTACATAATTCATTAGACAAAGTAATAGACATTGGGATATATATGACGATTCATTCTAATTGCCCATGTTTTCACTTATATTTTTAAAAATATCACTATATAAGCATTGTTGCTAGTAGCCTAGACCAATGGAAGTATGAAATCTCCAGTTACAAACTGGAAACAATGAAATAGGAACCTATAGAAATATGGAAGACTTGAAAGAAACAAAAGAGAAAGAGAATGCACAAAGCGTCAGTCTCAAGATCTAATTACTTTCCCCTGGAGACTAATTTTTCAATCAGAGATTGACTTCAATGCTAGGGGCATGAGAATGAATTTGTAAAATATGTTTCCACCCAACTTTTTTGATTGGGCGTTCCCATTACAAAGAAATGCACTAAGAAAATAAAAATCTATGACAAGTGAGAAAATTCTTGATAAGACCATTGAGGATGAGAAAAGCATAATTTGGGTTCCAAAACTTATGAAGGAGCAGACAATGGCTAAAAGGGGGTGGGTTGGGGAGCTACCGGATGTATAAACGACTCCCAGGTATTCAGAGTGGTCTTTAAACCTCTTAGGTCCAGGTTCGGGATTACCACAGAGGATGATTAAATATTATTGTTGATACAGCAGGATAGTATGTTACAGTCTTGTTTTGGGTTCTCCCTGAGTTTTTCCTATTCTGTTAAAAAAAAAATAGGCAGCCCTCTGTGTCCTCTTGTTTCAGGGAATTTGGACTGTAAGTCAGAAAGTAGAGAGCTCTTGATGCCTGGCTTTTGTTTTCAAAAAAAACCTTATTGATTAGACCCCTGTTATTTTGGGCCTCCATTGCCTATAACTGAACCTAATGCTAACTGACATTGAAATTACTTCCAACCTGAATGAATGGCAGTTCAGAGTAAAATTTAATTTTACTTTAGAGAAATCATGTCATATTATTTTTGCAAACTATAGTTCAGGATATAATTCCTATTCCTGCTCTTTTAAATTTCAAAGAAGTTAGAATTATCCTGGATATGTTCTCAATGCTTCTAAAATTTTGGTGTTTATATGAATCACCTGAAGGGCTTGTTAAAATAAAGATCACTGGGCCCTACCCCAGAATTCCTAATACAGTAGGTCTAGGGTGGAACCAAGAATTGCATTTCTCACAGGTTCCCAAACGATGTTAATACTGCTGGTCTGAGACCACATTTTTGAGAACTGTTTTAGAGTAATTCTATTTAAGGTAAAGAACAAGTTTTATTTTATTGTATTTTGTTTTAGTATTCAATCTGTCCTGGACTGATGCTTTTGTAAAATACCATACAAATAAATTACTAGAAAACGAAATAATTAAAAGGTATTCAAATACAAGCCCCATTTAGAAAGGATTTGGACTCAGCATGTGCAGAGACATAAATTACTCTGCAAACTGCTATAGAAGTTTCCCAATGCTGACTCTTAGTGTTTATATTTACTTCATCGTGAACTGGTTACAGAAAGTTCACTGAAAAGCCTGATCCATGGCCCATTGTGTCATGTCTAGCCTGAGTAGCATTGGTATGGGGCCTTCGGATGTTTCCTGTCTGAAAAATTCCTGCACTAGAATCTGAGGACCCCAAGCCTATACTAGAATCTCATCCCCTCACTGGAGAGGTTAACAGTTCTTTTCTACTGGCCATCCGATATACAGGGGAAGGTGGTGATTTGTTTCCTGCCTGGTTCCTGGTATAGAGTGCTTTTTAGCATTGCTCACAGTAGAGCATTTTAGAGGAGCTTCTGCTGACAAACTCTTAAAAAGAAGTTGACAGCAATCATTTGCCATCAGATCTCCCTCCCTACTATGGTACCCGCTCCCTTTAAAAATTGCTATTTATCAATAACTGGCAACACATTTTGAACCCTTTCTATGTTCCGGGAACAATGGTATACTATTTATAATTAATATAAGTGCTTCACATACATTATGTCATTTAAATTCTCAACAACCCCACAGGCAGGTGAAGTCATTATCCCCATTTTCAGAGGAGAAAAAAAATGAGACCCAGGAAAGTGAAATAACTTGCATGAGATCATAGAGTGGGAAGTGGGCACTTAAATCAAGTCCGTGTTTTCAACTAGCAGACCTTACCTCTCATTTCACACAAGATCTTTTCCTGTAGAAATGCAGGACAGAACAAGCTGTGAGCTTCAGGCAAAGCGTCCTAGAGAAGGCACCAGCAGACCCAACCTTAAGTCCTGACTCTGCCCCTAACTAGCTCAGGGTCTAGGAGAAGTTATGTTCCTCTTTGGACATCACTGAGTTGTCATCTGTAATTTTCTTCGAGAACTAATTTTCCTTAAGGAGTTATGAAAGAGTCTATGAAAAATGGGCTTGGGGTCATATAAATTTAGGAAAGACTATGAGTAGACTATCATCCTCTTTGAGATTCATATTGCTGGCATATTAAAGGCTCTGAAAAGCTCTACAGTTTTATTTTATTAACCTAGCATTTCCCCAAAGTGATTGAACAGAGAAACCCATTTTCATATAAGTAGTATCTCAAATAACAGCAAATATTCATGGAATATAGTTCTGGAAACAATATCCTAAATTTTTTCAAGTTCCAAAACTCTGTGAGTCTATGACTGGTATTCTTATTGATATAGAATAGGAAAAAAATGCCAATAATAATAACAAAACCAATAATAGTAGCTAAACTTTATAGTAAGTGTTATCATTAACTGGGCTGGATGAATTAGAAACCTAGACACTATTCTAAATGCTTTCCATACATTAATTCATTTCATCCTTATAACTACCCTATTATAATAATTGTAGACATTATTATCCCCATTTTACAACTAAGGAGAGTAAGGCCCTAAAAAGAATAATTATGTCTCTCAAATCCGAATCATTTCTTACAGACTTAGGTTTTTCTGCATGCCCTAAGGAGAGAATCTTAGGAGCAAGCCCATTTATATTTTTATTTTTTGCCTGGTATGCTTACTTGCATATCAAAAGCACTCTAATGTGACTGTAATCGGCACTGTTTAATGTCTCTGACTTTCTTTGACTCTCTCTCTGTTTAGCACAGCTCACAGTCATTAGCCTGTTGATCAAGTTTCAGACAAAAGCAGCCTTCAAATTAGGCCTATTAAGATTTGTTTTTAATGAGGAGATAATTCCTCTAACAACACATGCCAGATTCAGCTGGGGTATGATTACACAATCAGGCCATTTGCAAGAAAGTAAAAGAAAAGCAGATTTTTGCCTCTTCTTTGAATGATTTCAGCCAGCTTTGATTAACTTGATGCCACTTAAAAGCACATAGCAAATATAATATTTGGGACTTCCGACTGATGAAGTAATCATATGGCCTGTGCTCTCCTATGGCAGTGGAAGCGTTTCTATTTCAAGAATTTGAACTTCTTAGAAGGCAAAGGCTCAGACTCATAGTATTGGAGATCTCAGGAGGAGAGATAAATTCTTTCTTTCTGAAAATCTGAGCTGTCTTGCTCTCTTTGAATTCCCTTGCCAGCTCTCTTTGTCTTGCAGGAATGAATACCTTGTGAGACTTGAGGAAAACAATTTGATAATTAACCCCAGGCTTTTGGGATCTTTCTGCATGCTTTGTATTTTCATTTTAGTTACATTAAATAATGCAAAAATAATCTTCGGCAATCCACTTTCTAAAATGTTCTTCCAGTAAAGTCATTTCTAGATATATTTATATCTTTTGCATACGTACTTTTGTAAGTCTGGAGTTAAGAAATCTTTATCTGTATCTTAATAAATATCTCAACCAATCATTTCTTTATATTTAAAATCTACCTAATATATCTATTTATCTGAAACTCTTTTACAGTAATAGGTAACAAGGAGAAGGAATTTGAGTCAATATAAACTCAATATTCTCCGATATTGGTCCAAAGCCTCTTTAATCATGGTAGCACTATTATGAATAGATGTGATAAGTCTCTTTAAAGACAATGTTGTTGGGCAACTTTAAATCATTAGAGGTTTTTGCCCCAAATTGAATTTAGCCTGAATGTCAAAGAATAGCTCTTAACTACAGGCAGGAGATATAAAAGAATATTTTATCAAGAACAACAATTACTAACACTACACCTGACTCTACATGTAGAACTGGAGCCAGTCAAATGATTTATTTGTTCTGTATTAAAATGGCAGAAACCAACTTGGAGCATTTCAGGGCTGAGTAAATGAATCATGGGAAATAAAATAGCCAAAATCAGGAGGCCAAGGTGCAACTTAATCTCGAATACTTTCCCGCCCCTGCACTCCAGCCTGACACATGCACAGGCACACACTCACACATGCAGCTTAATGTGGTCATTTGTACAAAGCAAGTGTTCAATTAATGTGGTCTCCTTTTAGTTCTATAAATAGCCCGATTTCGTTCCCAATTATAGTCCTATTTATACGCTATTCTAGATTTCCAAAATGTTTTTTACCCAAACATTTATATAGCTCATTTCTTCTATTCTCCTCTTTCTTAGCTCAAATAAATAATCTGAGAAGATTTCTCTGAACACTTTCTAAAGCAAATGTAACCAAACCCTATTCAAACCCTCTTTTTGTTTATCTTTAAAGATAATACTTATTTAATTTATTGTTTTATTACTTTTAAGCTTGTACTACTTACAGATCTTTGGGAGTAGACAAAAATGTCCATTTTGTCCACTGCTATATCTCTTACCGATAAAGAATATGATAAACTTGACATTTTATGTTTTGTTTGCTCAGAAGAATGTATCTTCTTACTCATATTTCATTGTTCATTGTAATTTTCATTTCCTAATATAAATTTCCCTCAGTGGAGGCAAAAATTGAGTTTTATGTGTATCTCAATTCCATCTTTTAATAAATTCCTTCATCCTTCTACTCTCTTATATTTTGAATATGATTTTACCTATTGACTCTCAATGAATGTTGGAGGTAAAGACATTGGAGAACTCTCTCCTTTGAGACTTCACTTAATATTTCTCCCAGATGAACTTACTGCCTCACAAAAGGACTCTTTGTCTTTCAAATTTAACCGGCTCTTTGTCTAGGCTGGTATCCAGCACCACAGGAGTAAAATGTCAATGCTTTCTATTTAATCAATGTTTTATTCTTGGCTTGTATTTCAATGGTGGGGATAAAACAGCAATTCAAATGTCATTGCAGATATATTTTTTGTCCTTTTTTAATTCCTTGTCTATGTTATGTGAATCTCAATAATTTATTTTCAATCTGTACAAATCCCTTGGAGAAATGTGCTATTCATTTGCTACAAGACACAACAGCTGTGCTGACATTACACCAAACCAAGACTACCCCTCACCCAACCGAAGAAGTCATTTTACTACATTCAGGTTTTTGTTTTTTGTTTTTGTTTTAGTCAAAAATTCCAGACTTTATTGTTTCCAGAGCAGTGGTTCCCAAAGTTCATTATGTGGAACACTAATCTATAGTGATAATTTGCCTTTCCCTCCAAATAAAATAAAATAAAATGATTTCAATGGCCCAGGAGTTTGAGAAACCAAGTAACAACTCAGATCTTTTAGAAAATCAACTGTTTAGTTTAACTTTTAGCAGCTTCGTAATTTATTTGACTGTAGTAATGGTTCACAAATGTAGCCCCCAGCCCACCTTAGAACTTGTTAAAATTGCAAATTCTTGGGCCCCACCCCAGATCTACTGAACCCAAAACACTAGAACAAAGAGGAGGCTCAGCAACCTGTGGTTTCTCAAGCCTACCAAGCGAAACTGAAGTATGATCTTTTGCAGACCACTGGACCGTGGAAGATTTGTTTTGGGACCACCTTCTCATATCCTGAGGGCACTATATTCAGATCACCTGGGAAACTTTTCAGTAGGTCTGGAGGCTGCCCAAGATTCTGCATTTCTCACAAATTCCCAAGTGACATTGATATTGCAGGTCTGTGGAGCATACTCTGAGTAGTGAGACCATGAGACGCCTCCAAAGATAGAGCGTGTATGAGTGATGTGCCTGGGGAAGAATATTTGGATAGGTTCTTACCAAATAAATCATGGGCAAAGGGTTTCCTATTGCTCACCTAACCAGCTCTCTTCCAGCCATTTATGGACCTTGTTGGAGGATGGGTGGAAATGGTAGCAGATACTTCTCACCTGGCTACCTACCCCAGCAGGTATTCAAAGACAGACACATGGCAAAAGAAGTGAAGCCAGAGATTCCTGAGCATGGGAATTGTTCTTCCACTTACAAATAAAAAATTAATAGCTATGGAGTCCTGAGTAGCTTATATAACTACTGTGAGACTCAATTTCCTTACCAGTCAATTGGAAATACTAATAGCACCTGTGTTACTAGTTGTAATGAAAGTTAAGTATGACATTCTTGTAAAATACTTATTCTGTGGCACATAGTAAGTGCTTAACAAATGATGAGGAGGAGGAGGAGGAGGAGAAGGAGGAAGGGGAGGAAGATAATGATGATGATGAAAACATCTTAAAGTCAGCCTCAAAATTCAATGGGAAAAAAAGGAAATGTAAGCAGAGGTCATCTTATTTTCCCTCTATAACTAGGGAATGCAAACTATATGTTTCCATCTTGATTCTCTTCTTACAGCTTCAGGTGTCAAAATCACCTACCTAGATATACACCAGATTATTAACTATGGAGTTTGTGAATAGTGGAATTGCTAATGATCATTATTCTTTCTAGCACGACTGGAATAAAAATAGTCGTATGTAAGGATTTAAAACTTTCCCTCATCTCAGAACATTCCAAGGAAGATTTAGTATTTGCCTGGGCTCCAGGTCTTTAGTTGTGTGGATCTAGGCAATGGGTGAGGCAGCAACGTGGTAAGAAGTTACGTAGGTCTAGACCAGAAAGACCAAAGAACCACATGTGAAAGAACTGAGTTGGCAGAGACTAAAGCATGGGCAGGAGAGGAGACAAAAAAAGCCAGCAAGGGCCAGAATTTGGGGTTGCGTTTGAGAGAGAAAAGAGATTATGAAAGAGCAACCGCTGTAATAAGAGAAATAAATAGATATTTAAAGAGGGATTTACGAGTATTTTAGGGGTTATGAATTACATTTTCTGTTTCTACATCTCTTGGGGAGATTTTGGTAGAGAGCTAAATTTATTTTCATTGATTTGTGAATGTCATACTTACGACTTTGTTGACTGTGACAACACGCTGAGACTGACCTGAGGTAATTTGGTATTATTTAAATCACATGTTTCCATATTTTATAAATATAAGTATTTATTATATTTATAATTAGAAAGAATAATACCCATCTCTATTCTCTCTCTCTCTCTCTCTTCCTCTCTCCTTCTTTCCCTCTCTCTCCCTCTGTTTCTCTCTCCTAGCAAAGGAACTATTCCCTTAAAGTTTAAACATCCAGACTTATCTAAATTAGTGATTCTCAACTGGGGTAATTTCACCCCTTAGGGGACATTTGGCAAGGTCTGGAGACAATTTTGGTTGTCACAACTGTGGGTATGTTACTGGCATCTACTGGGTAAAGGCCAGATTCTGCTAAATACCCTACAATCACAGGTTAGCCCTCCACAACAAAGAATTATCGGTTCCAAAATGTTAATAGTGCCAAAGTTGAGAAACTCTGACCTAAATTATTAGAAATTTCCCTTCCTCGATTCCATCTTCTAGTGTGTGATTAGGATAATTTCTCTTATTATAATTTATACATTCCCAATAATCATAATTCTAAGGGAAACATTCCATAAATCATCACATAAGAAGGACTGACTATTCTCAGGAAACTTCCTTTCATCTTATTATTCGTCACAGTAAATAACTTTAATAAACTACCAATTTTCTCTAGAGATTTATACTACAGAAATAAACTAAGTTAACCAATAAATAAAATGTTCAGTTCTTCAACATCAATTACTTTTTAAATTTTCTTATCAGGAACAAAATGTACAGAGACTTTTATCTGACTGCATGACCAATGTTTTCCATGGAACCACTATCTTGGAGGAGCTTTTGCCCAGCATTTGAAGAGGCAGTTATGCCAAATGGAAGGAGTCTTACCTGGTTCTCCTGAGCTCAGTTCTAGGTCTGGCTGTGCCACTAATGAGTTCATGTTCTTGGGCAATTCATGTCACTTCTCTGAAGCTCAACTGCTTCATCTGTGAAATTAGTAGGAATTGGACTAAGTTTACTCTAAGGTCACTCTGGTTCACTCTAAACTCTGATGGAGAGCCTTTTCCTCCATGAGAAATATTGTTTTTCAGTTGACCTTTGAATGGCTATTGAATAAAGTTCAGGTCAGCCTCAAGCTCGAGGAAGTGTTTGTGCTATTTCTAAAAAAATAAGGAAAGAAAAGAAGGTATGGCACGTTGCCACTGTTAAGTGAATATATCTAAATGGAAATTTAGCATTTTCCTCTAGTGAGAAATATCTAGATCTAAGAATTTGAAGACCAGTAAAAAGTAGATTCCCACAGAAAACAATGAATCAAAATTAACATCTGTTGGACTTCTTTTTTTTTTTTTTTTAAGTCAGACCAACACCATATTAAACTACGGCTGGTACTTGTTCACTCCCCTATTCTCCCCCTTCCAAAAACAAGTAAAATACAAAAATTTAAACAACATAAAAACAATTTGCATTGACTTCATTGTAACAGAATGTAAACCAAAATACATCTTTGAAGTTCCCAGCACAGATGGCAGGTCCCAGCTCTCCCATGGTAGATGCTAAGCAAAAAAGTGCCTGAACCACAGGAAGTTGAGGAGACCACAAATATCTAACACCATAAAAATGGCCCAGAACTTCCACTGACAAACATGAATTTCACTAAACTGATGCATCTTTCTGAAGCCATCCATTTCTGGGTTTTCCGAGGGAAGTCCTTCTTCTACTATGAACTTGTTGGTAGATTCTAACACATCAACAATAAGACATGCTCTCTTGAGCCCCATGTTTTAGTGGGAGAGATGCGTTTGTGCTACTTTGTTGATGTCTACCACCTGGTACCCATGGTGACTTGTAGCAGGTATTTGTAAGAAAGCTGCCTGAAGCGTGAAATCATGTTAAGCAAACTTTTTTGACCTCAATGCATAGAGATACATTTTACATTTTGACCCAGTACAGATGTGCACATACACTCTCACAAAGAGTTCCCCAAAGTACCAAACTTTCTCTGATCTCTCTTGTTTGGGGTCTATATACCAGTTCCTTCTGCCCAGGTCAGCAGATCGCTGCTCCTACTCCACTCTCTCATTGCCTTATTTCTCTAGAAGATGCCTATTCATTACTCAGGCTGAGAAGCCTATTCCTCCACATTGGGTTCCACATCTTTGGTCCCTTCACAACAATAACAAAAGCTACATACAGAAAAGATGAATAAACCATGTAAGAACTGCATTTTGAATGGCCTGATTAGTCTCAGAGGATCACAGAATTTTTAAGCAAAAAGGCACCATAAAAATTATTAAGAATAGAGTTGCTATCTTATGTTTCTTATATGTCAAGGCCAAAATCTGTGTCTAAGTACTATAGTTCAATATTATAGAAATTCCAGTGGGAAACTGTCCACTTACCTGTGATAAGACTGAACAAGCAAATAAAGTTATTTTTTATGACTTTGATTAGAAAAAATAAGAAGGTCATTGATTATTACTTCAATTAGTACGGTTTGCTTTTTTTTTTAAAAAAAAAAAAAACGTCTGTCAAATTATGGAAGAACTAATTGTCAAGGGTTCTTGGTGGTTTAAAAAAAAATTTTGAGAGTCATTGATTTAGCCCAATCCCTTAAATTTTACAAATCTGGAAACTGAGCTCCAGAAAGGGTAGATTACCTTCCAAAGCCCATACAGTATATAAGGGCACAACTAGGATGAATTATCACAGCCTAAAACACAGAATTACCTTCCAAAGGCATAGACAATTTATCTCATCAATGTTATGTTATGAAGGTAATGCATGATCCAGAATCTCTGTTGACAGTCAAGTATAATAATCCAGCAAACATGAATCAAGATCTACCTGACTCAAAACTGTACAATTTTCATCAGAAACTACAAAGCTTAATTCTACACAATTCCTGACTTCAAGACCTTAGATTTAAGAGCACCTGTATTCATTCTCTTATTTAACCTACAAAACAATTCTATGGTGGTAAATGCCACATTATTATCATTTTGTAGATGAGAAAGTCCTATTGCTGGTAACATGCAAAACAATGATTCTGAGCCTGATGTCTCCAACACTGCTATATATTGCACAGCCACTTTGAGAATTCAGAGAAAGAAAATATTGATTCTGGTCTTAGATTTGTATAAGTCTTCTAGAGAATCTGGGATTTGAAGCACGTGATGGATTATAATAACAACAAAAAGAGATTCAACAAAAAGACTGTCTAAGACAGAGGGAACTAATGGGCCAAAGAGGAAGTTAAAAGAAAATTCTAGTCCTAGTCTTTGGAAGATACAGCTAGGGTCAGTCTACAGAGGGCCTTGAATGCCATTCCAGGAAGCCAGCAATTCCCAGGGAGTATTCCATAGAGCACAGTTTCTATTGGTTGTTAACATGGATTAAACACAGTGTTGTATAGCCAAATAGGACTGTAAGATACTGAATTAAAAAGGTTTGACAGGTTCTTTACTGCAGGACTGCTCAAAGCCTTGAATAGGCTAGTATGCATTATGAACATCCAAGAAGGAGATAAAATCACAGCGTTTCTAAGATTTATTTGATCACAGAATATCCATTTTATTACATTTTTTCTTTCTTAAAAAGCAATCGACAGAATAGTGTTCCATAGGTCAGTGTTCCATTGTTTCTTTGAGAAACAATGCTATTGGTGATGGGGAATAACGACGGAGCAAAACTTAGGAAAACTGACCTGACAACAGTGGTAAAGGCTTCCTAAGAGAGAGGTGAGAATGGAGACTAGAAGACCAAATAGAAGGCCAGGATAAGGGTCTTGGCTAGGGTCCATGATTACCTGAGGGTGAGTCCTTAAAGTGGAAACAGAAATTCACAAATCAATGTGTATGGTAAAAAAAAAAAAAAAAAAAAATTAAATTTAAAAATTAGATTTTTGATGGTTTTAAAGCATTATAGTTAACTTTATGTTTTAGTAGCATTATGGTTATTGCTTTTTAAAAAAATCTGTAAATACTTCATATTGAAGTATTTATGGGTAAAATGATTTACATTAAAAGAATGCAGTTTTTAAAAAGGATTAGATGAAACAAGAATGGCAAGATGTTGATAAGGTTGATGAGTTATATTATTTTCTTGGCTTTTGTGTATGTTTGCATATTTCCATAATAGAAAGCTAAAAATAAAATCAATGTGAAAGAAATTAGGAAGAAACATTCTTTACCATCTTACATTGGGTTCCCTGGAAAATTGGCTCTGAGGGGAAGATTTGCATGCAGTGCTCTTAAGATTAAACCCTGTGGGAGATCACAAGATGTAGAACTGGGCCCAAGGAGATACTGAACTGCAGTGTAGTCACAATGAAGGCCTCAGTTGCTTCTAGCTGGGATGGTCCTGAAGGTCACCTCATGTCAGAGGACAAGGCCTTTATAGACTTCTCCCTGTCCTCCCACCCATATATACATATTAGCCAGTCGCTAGATTGTGAGCGTCCTTGGAGAACAGGCATAACCTAAGACAAGACCCTCTCTGGCTGATAATTTCCAGAGAGAGACTCCTGTAGCCAGGACTCCAAACTCTCAGTGATTGAGGTAACAAGAACTTCAGTCCTCAAGGAATATCTGGGCAGCACACTCTGGTACCCATCACACTCTCCATTTCTTCATCCTTAAACATATACGATGATGACATTTTTCTCCTATTCGCATGCAGTTGACTGTGTGTGCTGTTTTGTTGGCTATCATAAAAACATTACGTATTTGCATAAAAAGGGCATGTGTTGACAAGAAATAGATCTATCGCTTTAAATTCATCTGGCAAGTGGTTTTCATTGAAATAGCAGGAAACTAATGTCCTTTTAAAACTTTATTAAAATCATCTGGATATACTCAACCTAATAAAAGCAGAGTACATGGCTGCTGGACTTCCTGTAGCTTTAGATATGGACAAAAAAGAGGCTTAAGTAATATCCTACATTTAAAATTGTGTAGAAAGATATGTTACTGAAGTAAGAAAATATGTCTTTTATAAAGTAGATTCACAAATAGCATCCCTACTCCATTTCTGTTGGCATGACCTTTTCTGTGTCTTTGACATTCTGTCCTACTTGGCCTCTTCATTCTCTGTGTGTTTATACACATCAGTGTTATTTTACTGGGGCTGCTGCTTTGTCTTGTTAAGTCTAAGACATTTCACCTCTCCAGTCTAGAAAGGTCATTTCTGAAGGAAACCTTTACAAAGAGCTGTATCACTTTGAGCTTAAGAATCATTTTGATTCTCTCTTCCAGAAAAAGCAAGGTGACCCTTCATCATAATTGTATCCTACTTAATCTAGCTGTTTTAATGATTAATTACAAATGGGAGCTCTGAGAGGTGGGAGGCAGCCATATTTAATGAAGTCAGTCAGGTGGCCAGGCCTCTTTCTGGGGCATTGTGAACTTTTACTAACTTTTGGCAAAAAAGGTTGTTGAGTTACCTTAGAAAAACACTACCACTGTTCATTAAGGATATAAATGCATGTAAATTCACAAAAATGCACATCTCCCCAAAAAATCCAATATGCAACCTCAATTATATTTGATTCCAGGGCTTTGAAATGCAAAGGAAAACACTGAACACAGTGGGGTAACACTCCTTTGCAACAGAGAACTAAAAGGAAGTCTTGAATAGCATTACTCTGGCCAACATACACAGTTTAACATTACTTTTTGAACCTATGGCCATGTGTATTAAAGATGAATATCTTGAATATGTGAAAAATTAATGTCCCATAGCTCTTACAGCCATTGTTTCTTTGTGAAATGGAGTGTGCAAAATGTCTTTTAAAAATGCAAACTTTTGGTGAATAGATTGCTTCTCTTCTTTTGGCTTGTGCTACTAGTTGGAAAGGCCCCTAAAGGAGCATTAAGCAAATGAGCAAATAGTTATAAAAGAGCTAACCAAACTCAAAGAAATATGGAGATGGAAGTGAGGGGATGAGGGAGACCAATTTTCATCCCTTTGTGAAACAAATAGAATGTCTCTTCTCCTATTTTCTTTTCTTGGTCTTTTATAAATGTAAAGGCTCATTGCTTTTTCTTGGTTAACAAATTGAGTTTTAAACAAAGAAGGCTGCTTTCGAAGGCCAGGAAGAGCTAAGCAAGGAGGAAGGAGTTGGCCTGGGAGCTCTGTGAGTTATCAGGTAAATGTTATATCTGGAGTCAGAACTAAGATAACCAAGGCTTATAAGGCTTTGGATCAATTTAATTTTGATAAATGACCAGTTTGGTAAATATTATTTACATTACTACATAAGTCGCGTCTGTTGCATTTGTGTTTGAACAACCCGCATAGTCTGCTATGAAATAGCTTCTCCGGTACTCCCCACTGGCTGGCTTTCCCCACTGTTAGCTCACAATTAGAAGGATAATTAGTAATGAGGGAGCTTTGCTTTTGAACTGAAAATGAAAACATGAGCAAACAGCTCAATAATCTAGCAGCAATTCTTGAACCATAAGACCTCAAAACTATATTCCTAATAATCTACGAAGGTTGTGGTCTTACATTTAAAATTTTGTTTCTGCTTTTTTAAATGGCATTCTTAAACAAATATTATAGGATTTAAAAAGAAATTTTTTTTTCAAGTATAGTCTTATCTCTATAGTACACTGTTTTTGTTTTTTACATTTTCTTCCACTCTTTATCCACATATATTCTTTTATTCATTCATTCTACAAGTGTTTATTAAGCACTTAATATGTGTCAGTTAGTGGTTTAGGCCAGAAATCAGCAAATGTTTTTCATAGTGAGCCACCGAGTAAAAGATTTAAGCTTTGAAGTCCACACGGTCTCTGTTATGGGGCAAAACAGCCATAGACAATATGTAAACAAAACTAGTGGTGTTCTAATAAAACTTTATTCACAAAACAGGCAGTGGGTCAGATTTGATCAGCTGGCCACAGTTTGACAAAACCTGCCGCAAGGCCATGTAGGCACAGAGATAAACTAAATAGATAAAGTCTCATTGAACATACAGTGCAAATAGAGGAGGCGGGTAATAAACAGCAAACAGATAATTTCAGAGAGTAACTAGTACAATAAAGAAAAAATATATTTCTCATTTTAGAAACATAGTATACCTTCAGTTTGGTACTCTGCTCTACTCAGTATTTTTTGTGAGTATTTTCTACGCAGTAACACAATCTTCATATTTACTAATGTTCTTGGTGTAATTGGTATCCTGTATTTTACTTAATCTTTCCTCTATGTTGTACTAAATCTAATTTCTGAGCATATGAATCAAGGAAACAAATAAATCAAGGTATTGCTCTTATAATAAACTTTTTCTAAATTCTTTGTTTCTGCTTTGGATAGAGAAACCCAGAAATTCCAGATCAGGAAAAAAAAAAAAATTCTAGATCAGTGCAAGTGAGGAAGGTGACTATAAAAAGTGTTTGCCCTGTGCTAAGAAAATTTTTGTTAGTTTCAGGTATCCTATATTTCCAGGTCATCCTGAAAATCAGGATCCAGACGGCTAGATTGTTCTGAAGGAAGGGAGCAGACAAATGAGAACCTCACATTTCCTGTTTGCGGCCTGTGTTTTGTTGCTAGGCAACAGCCCCTCAAGCCTGAGTCCATTAAGAACAAAATCACTCAGAGAAAAATGCTCATGTTCAAATCTATCAAGCACTGATCGAGTGCTTATTGGATGCAAAGCACAGTACATGTTACATAAGGCTGTTATGAAAGTCCCTTCTTTCCAGGTAGAGACAGGGTCCTGGAAAGCTAGGACAGATTCAAGGCCATAAGAAGACTATGTCAAATAATAGAATGTATGGGAGGTAAACCCTTGCTCCCCTCTGCTCAGTGTTCCCATAGAAAAAGGGCTTTACACCACGTGCCCCAAGAAAAAAAAATGCATAGGAGCAATACTTCTCTTTAAAAAGAACTTGCTCCTCTTTTGCTCTTTCCCTTAGGAAGAAGAGTAACCTCTCTGGTAGGTGGGATTGAAGAAGCAAAGGGGTCTTTTTCAGGTATTGATAATGACAAACATATATTAGAGTGTCTATGTGCCAGACACCACCATTTTCATTTATTTAACCCTATGAGGTAGTACTATTATCATTCCTATCTTATAGATAAGAAGACTGAGTCACAGAAAACTTATGAGACTTGCTTTGCTCCTTGGCTAATAAATCACATGGCCAGATTTATTCATACAATCTAACTCCAGGATCTGTGCTCTTAGTTTCTCTGCTCTACGATTTACCTGAGAAGTGACAGTGTTCTGCTCAGTTCTTCCATGATGTAAGCATTCCTGGGTCAAGGCAGGGTCCAGGCTTTGCTCATACCCTCTGTGTCCTTGGTGAAGGCACAAGAACAATTTTGATGTGCAGATGGGCAGATTTCCTTTGGTTAGGTATACCAATCACTACATTTGGCAGAGGTGGGCAAAGAAGCCAACCCATGTTCTTAAAATCGGCAATGTCTTAGAGGGAAAAGAACATGATTAATTCTCATTCTAAAATCCCAATAAAATACAGGTATGAATAATAGCAGTAGTAAAAAGTAGCTAACAAAAATTATGATTCAGCAGTGCTTTAGATATGTATTATTTCTTTGCACCTTGACCACAATCTCAGATGAGTAGGTACTATGTGTTATGGAAGATGAAGGAGGGATTATTGAGTGAAAGAATGAATAAATTATTAGATTTTAGGTTGTCGGACAGGCTTCTGATCAATAAAAGGGTAATGGCTATTTTATTGACTACATGCTATATTAATAGGCAAACCAACATTTGATTGCAATGGTCTTTGATGTTAACATCAAATAATTCTGCTTTTCACAGTCACTCACAATAGTCGATATTCAATGTTGTTTAAGAGCACTCACAGGTCAAAAGAACTCAGTGGTAATGGTCAGCAAATAGAATGAGATTAGGTTAAGACATTTTATTTGAAAATATCTTCGATCTCTTCACTTTTTCCCATCCTTTTTGGCATTGCGCTAGACAAGCCACCATCATCTCTCACTTGTTCTACTGAAACAGCTCCCACATTGTCAACCACATGTTTTCTTGTTCATGTCAAATTTTCTCCAAAACACAGGAGCATGACTTACATAAAAGTCATTCTCCTGTATAGGACATTTAATATCTTCCAATTTTTCTTAGGATGAAGACCAAAATTCTCAACACACTCTTCAAAGATCTGTAAGGTCAGGCCCTCAACTACCTTTCCAGTCCCACCTCCTACATTTCCCATTTCTGCACCCACGATGTAGCCACACTGGTCTGGTTCAATTCCTTGGCTATCCCATACTCCTTCCTGACCTAATTATTATCCCCTTTCCCTAAAACATCCCTCCCAATACCAGTTTTCACATTCAAAACCAAAGTTATCCTTCAGACTTCAACTTACATGTTGCTTCCTCAGAATTTCTTCCCTGCCAGCCCAGAGTAGGAGGTCTCTCTGTTAGAGGTTCTTACGCAATCTTGTCCACATATGTCACAGGACTTATCTTAGTTTACATTTTTCTTGGTTTTTGTAGTTACTTATTTTTGTCCGACTTCCTCAAAATAAAGATAAATGAGAGCAAGATCCAAGTCCATCTTGCTCACTGCTCTATTCTCAGTGTCTAGCACAGTGCCTGGCACATACTCATCCAGTATATATCATTGAATCGGGGTCAGTGAACATGGCTGTGTAATGCCCAGCTCCAGGGGCACCACCCACACAGACAATGATATCAATGGTGTTGCTTGGAAATGTGTAACTCAGCAGCCTTTTATTGAGTGAAACAATGAATAAATGAATAAGTAGATGAGTAAATGAAACCATTGGTGTGGCATTGCCTTATTGGGGAAAACCATATTTGCTGTCCACTATTTCTTAAAAACTACAAAATCTCATGTGGTTATACATGTCTTGCATATATGTCTCACAGAAGCAGTTATTTTGGCGTTTTATGTGTTCTGAACGAGATCTCTTTTGCCCTTATTTGAATTCCACATATACTTTTTTCATAATCTTAAACTTGGTCTACAACCCTCCGGGTGTCAGTACAAAGTCCTACTTTGGCTTTTTAACTGTAGAGGGACCTCATTTTTCACTTGCAGGTGAAAAAGAGCTGAAGCTGCATTTCATTTGTGAGTCGAAGTACATTTTTAATGTAGTATTTTTATGCAATGCGGCCCCTGAGTAATATCTGCAATGTATTATAATATGCTGGTAAAATATATATAATCATCAGAGGAAGAAAAAAGTGACATCCAAAAGAAGGCGCTGAGAGATGAATTAGCTGGCACAGGGGACTTCTAATAACTAAGTGCCTGTTGGAAATAACAAATCTTAGCCATGATGCCAGTCTCCAAGTCTTGCCACACATCTACATTCTGTTAGGGCTTCAAGCTTCCCTGCAACAGAAATCAAGCAATGATTACTACTAATAACACTTTTTAAGGAATTTCTAAAGAGCAGTGGATTAAAATATAAAATGGGAACTCTTCTGCACTCATATAGGTTGGGTGAAACATGGTTTCTTAGAACCAAGAATTGCTGTATCATCCCCAATACTGCCACCATTTCACCTTGTAATTCATATTCTTGCATTTCCAAAAGAGGCTATAAGCTCCCAGAGGACAAAACCTATGTCTTGAATTTGTTTTTTTATCTAACTTACATATGTTCGGCCGTGCCTTGCACATACAGGGTTTGCAGGTCTTGATATTCATAGGATTACAATGAAATTATTAAGGCATATGGTTTAATTAAACCAGACTTAAAATCCATACTGCCTCTCAAACATCACTACATTGATTTTTCAAACTAAGAACAGAACATTGATTTGGGCAAGAGTCTCATCTGGACTTAACCTGTGAGATGATAAATGCTTTGATTTACCACCTGGGAACCCCTTCAGGAATGAAAGACTTAGTGTCCCAGAGGCTGAGAGTGATGCCAGAAGGCTACCTTTGGTTGTCAGCCCCCTTTGGGAAAAGAATGCTGAGGAGAGCTGACTCTCCCTTCTGAGGCCAAGCTCAGCCAATAACCAATGGATAAAGGCTCGGTCCCATCTCTCCAACTCAGGACAATGTTGCATGTTTACCCCAGTTTCAAAGCTTCCCATGGGGTCAGCTGTGGCCTTTGCTGAGAATGTAACACAGGCCAGCTTCTCTCTCTGCCCCATCCTACCTCCATCTCGCTCCTATTCATAGGTATTGATCCTAATAGGAATCCCTGATAAACCTTCTAAATACTAATATTTGTCCCAGAGTCTGTTTCCCATGGAACACAATCTATAACCCATGCCTCTATGTTTTCCTCCCCATTAGAACAGCCTAGTAACAAACGATATTATCATTTGAGAAGGGGGTTGGGTCTCGATAGTGGCTGTGGCAGAGGCTTAGACTCATACCATTTATGTAATAACATAGAAGGACTCTCCTAGCCAGCAATAACAGACAGCATTTTCCTTCGTTGCATGGGAATGCTGCTCCCAAAACAACATTAGGAATTTAGGAAATTATGGTGGTAAAACAAGCACACACTTAATTATGGACAGTGTCAGAGTTCTTGCATTTTTTAATTGACCTCAAGAAAACTATTTTTCTTTAATGCCTGGTTGTTGTTTGTTTATATCTAATTCCCCAAAATATGCACTAACAAGACAATCCTTTAAGAAATCTCCAAGGCCCAGAGGATTAAAAAATACATTTTCCCTATGATAATAAAATATGACTATTGATGACACTCCAATGTAATTCGATCAAATAATTCATTATAACTATTGATGAGGCTCTTTCTTGTACTAAAATCAGCAAACTGCAGGCTAGGGGAGGAATCCAGTGCATAGTGTGTGGAACCCAGCCACATTCATTCATTTACAGATTGTTTATGGCTGCTTTTCCACTACAATGGCAGAATTAAGTAGTTGTGACAGAGACTGCAAGGCCTAAAAAATCTAACTAACATTCTTACATTTTGGCCCTTCATAGAAATATTTGCTGACTTCTGCTATAGTATAGTAATGTTTAGTGATCGCAATACAGTATTAAATGAAATAAGAAAATTTTATTCAAAGTAACACTCTATGTGTATGTGTACACACACACACACACACACACATTATCTCTGGTCATTGAGATTAAAGATGAATTTTTGCTTTTTTTGTTGCTTTTTATATTTTCTGTAAGAAACATGCATTAGTTTTTAATAAAAAATTTCTATTTATTATATAATTTGCATTTTTTCTTCAAAACCATTTAAAATTTTGTCATTAGCTAGCTGTCTATAAGAAATAAATTTATTTTCTAAATTTCAGTTAGAAAGCAGCTCTGAATGTGTGCATACTGAAGGATTTGTTTCATAATCCTACCCATGTCTAAGGAAAATATGTAAACAATGCAACTCAGAGCAGCTTGTACAGCTACTGGATTAAGCATCCAGTTGGCCATCAGAAGTTTTAAAAAACAGAAGCAACTTCACCACCCTAGGTCTTTTTTGTAACAGCTGGCTCCATTTGGTAAGCTTGTACATATTACGTTAAGAAGTATAGTTTATTCAGCCTCTGGTTCGCAATGTTTTTTAAAGTCTCCGATAGATGTAGAAAACCAGCCTTCATTTTCCCAGAACAGACCATTTCTGGACTATAGAAATGACAAAGTGGTCATTAATTATAGTTATATAGCTAACCGTTTTTGAGCAATTTTTTTTTAATAATTAGCGTGCTCCATGCTCAGTGCTTTTTATCAGCATGGTCTCCACAAACAGATAAAGAATACTTTTTCAGCCTAGTTTTCAGTTGAAGAAACAGCCTCAGACAGGTTAAGTAAGTGGCCAAAGCGTTACCAGCTAACACGTGGCTCAGTCAGAACTCAAGCCACCTATCTCTCTGACTCTAGAATTCTGAGTCCTCACTCCTCAAGCTGCACTGTCTGCTGACCATGTGTATGTTCCAAGACAAAATTCTATCCCTAGTACCCATCTCAGTGAAAACACATAGTTGACACCCAATAAATATCTGCAGAATGACCAAAAGACTTTTTCTTTTAGCATATTAAATAAGAACTAGCATGAAGAAGTGGGAATTGTGTCATTAATAAGTGTTGAGTGGTCATGATTTTCATGTATCAAATTATTTTGAGACAGTATATTCCGAGATGATATAAAACACTAGCAGACTATTTCTATGTAATACCAAAACACTTCTTATTTTAAATAACAATTTCAGGAAACTTTTTTATATAAACATGTTACAAGTCCAAACTGATTTCTTATTCAGATAAATATTAAACTTTGTATAGAATTCATATTTGCTTAACCTGATATTATATGTTAATTTCACATAGAAAGACATCCAAATATGATTGATATTTCCATTTTTCCCACTTTCTTAGGCACTTTTAGAGGTTTGTGTCTTTGCCCACTGGAAACCTAAAGCTTTTCTTTTTTATTACTTGAATAAAGCAAGTAGCATTAGTATATTTCTGGCTTAGCATATATTCATAATTGTTCCTTTTCTGTTACTCAATCAAATCAGAATGATTCTTTGAGATTTTGAAATTAATATTAGTTAGCCACATCAAATGAAAAATCAATTATTGCAAAATTTATTTTACATATAGAATTATACATTCTGTATCTTTCTATTATGCACTAGTATAAATAGAAAATAAAAGTTGAGTTTGAGAGTAAAATTTAAAAGTTGACAGTTTCCCCTAAAATTGTGGCAATTTGCATTTCCATTTAAAATGTCCTAATAAGTGAATTAAAATAGAATATATTTTTAGACACTTTAAATGTCAGTCTCGACAGAATGCCATCAAAGAACATACTTTATAATTATCTCCATTTGACAGAAGAGAAACTGGAGTTTCAGAGAGATCAAGAAATTTACCCAAAGTCACACAGCCATAAAAGAGCAAAGCTGAATGTGAATTCAAGTATATTAGACTCCAGGGCAGGATTTCTCAGCCTCAGCACTACTGACATTTTAGACTGGATAATCCTTTGTTGTGCAGCGCTGTCCTGGGATTGCATGTTTAGCAGCATCCTTGACTTCTACTCATTACATGCCAGCAGCAATCTTTCCTCCCCAACAAGTTGGAACAACCACAAATGTCTCCAGACATTGCCCAAATTCCCTTGGTAGCGATGGGTGTGTGTGTGTGTGTGTGTGTGTGTGTGTGTGTGTGTGTAAACATCCCTAGTTTAGAACCACTTCCCTAGAGTCTTGTCTTAAGCACAATGCTTTTCTGCCTGTCTTTCAATGTAGGTCAAGATCACCCTCACAGAATAGGTTCCCAAAAAGCATGCCACATTCTATGTACACCTGGGCCTCAGCCAATTTACTTTCTCCCTCATTTTACTTAGGAAGGAAATGCCAGGCACCCCCAAACTATGGTGGTATGAACCCAAAGCTAAGATTAATTTAAAAAAATAATGAATTGCCCTGCTCTCATTACCAGAAATGTGAGTCAGAACTAGATCTATGTGCTTGGGGATGAGACCGTTAAAGAGGAAGCACAGAGGGGAGACTAATTCAAGCTCAGAGTGCTCACCATTTCACTTAGAATTAATTTGATGAAGAAATAGTATAAGAATTGCAAAGTCATCAAAGATGATGGCTTTTCCTTTATGACCCTTGGCACCAGAACAAAGAGCCTATTTTTGTGGTTTTTTGGATTTCCAGAATAAAGGGAATAAAATGTTTAGGTAATGTTTGGATGGTTTAGAGACTGTATGTACATTAGTGATAGGTCAATTAATATCTGAACAGTTCAAAGAGGCAATTATTTCAATTTATAAATCACTTCAGAGGTAGGGAGCTGCCATCCATTAATGTGGTTTTTACAAATAAGAGTGCTCATTGTTATGTGTGTTTGTGTGTGTGCATTTCTACCCATGTCATTCTATCTGGCCTGAATTTTCCGACCAGATCGCATACCTCTGTGATTATGTATTTGTCTCCAGAGCACTGCCAAATACATAGAACACTGTATCTGCAATTTGACCCTTGGCTGAGACCACCCTATTTTTCGAGTTTTCACTATGCTGAAAGGTACCACCATGAACAATGTTGCTTCCAGGAATGAACTTCTTACATTACACTGTAAATGGCAGGGTCTGGGAGCTAAGACTCCCCTGGGGTTTACAATGCCTCTTGGTAATCATTCAAAAAGGGGAGAGGGCCTACGTGATTTCTGAGTACAGTGGGCTTATCAGACACTTTGATAGTTAGTGAAAGTCTCCACATGGCAAAGTAGAGCTGTCCTTCAAAACCATGGAATAGGCCTCTCTTCATTTTATTTATTTATTTATCCATTTATTTTTAATTACTGAGTGACAACAAGGTACCAAGCATACTGCTCAAAGCTTGGAGTATAAGAGTATGCAAAACAAATGCAGTCTGACGGGGGAGACAAACCAGGCAGCTGGAAACTGCAGTATAGTCTGATGAGTGCTATAATGGGTGGAATAGGTACTAGAGATGTCCAGACTGGAGAAAGTGCGGTGGTTGGGGAAAATTTCAGAAGAAAGTGACCACTACTTCAAAGCTAAAAGGTGATTAGATGTTAGTTTGGTGAGTTGGGATATTCCAGGCAGAGGGATAGGAAATAGGAAAATGCCCAGAGGCAAGAGAGAACTTGGTGATTTCTAACAACTTGAAGGAAAAAATGACTGGAGTCTAGAGAAAAAGGAAGGTGAGAGAAAAGCAATGAAGCTAGAAATATGAGCTATTCAGAATTGTAAAATATGTTAGAATTTGACTTTATCTTAAGCATATTGGCATGTGATGGAAATGCTTCAAGTTGGGGAATGATATGGTCAGATTGATAAAAGCCAATAGGAGGAGAGAGAAAAGGCTGGGGAAGAGATGAAGAAGTAGTGCATAGGTTATATCAGTGGGCTCAAGAAGAAGAAAAAAGAAGCTTGCAGATGATGTTTAATAAAAATAAGATAATTTAGTTAATACTAAAAAAAATCTAACTAATAATAAATTTACTGATGATACCTTTCATTTTATATGGCCTTTGCCCTTTTAACTCAGGGTATTTATATTTAAAAAAAAGATTATTATAAAATCTATAATTATATAATGTATATTTACGCCCCTGGTTTTATTAATGAATAATTACAAGTATTTATTGAGCATCTACTACATGCCTGGCACTATTCTAGATATTGAGGAACCTCCTGCACTAGAGACCATTCCTGCTTTCAGGGAGTTTCATTTTAGTGATAGAGACAGGCAGTAACAGGAAATCAAAGCACAAATATTCAGACAGCAATCAATGTTGTGAAAAGAAGAAATTGAAAGGTCACATAAAAAGTCATGCTCTACCGAGAGAAAGGACTGAGCAAGTGACATTTCAGCTGAGTTTGGAACACAGAGGCACCAACCCTGATGTCAATGGAAACCACGAAGTCCTTGAGGCGGGAATGATCACATCATGGAAGGTTTTGTGGGTCATGGTATAGTGTTTGGATATCATCCTGAGGGTGTTTTAGATCTTGGAGTTGGTACCTTTTATGACTGGACATTATTAATTCCATCCCGATGGGTGGAATAAACAGTTCTTCTTTGAACTGTGGCACATCCCAGTATTCAGGGATGAAAATATTTTATTATGAGATTTCTACTTTTTATCTTGAGATGATATACTTTCTGGTACAATGGGGCCTGAGTAACAGCCCTTAGTGAGGGCAATAATTATTTATACCCAAATACCAGGTTGCTGGGCACTGACCCATTCTCTAGGCCTTTTCTCGAAGGAAGAATAAAACAATGCTCCATGCTATTCCCAAGTCCCCACTTAAAGGGAACATATCCAGTTCAAGTGAGTTTTTCTATGTGCTCATCTGTTGCCTCATCAATAATTAATTTAGTTTGTTAATCACAGGAAAAGTGTTTAGGAAACTGAAGTAACAAGGAGAGGAAAAACATCATAAATGTGTGTGTTCTAAAAACTTGCTTGTGTATCACCAACTTTCCTCCTGTCCCAGTGTAGAATGATGGAGTTTACAAGCAGTTGGAGATGGGTGCTCATCTGAGTTCTACTCCCTACTGGTTACGTGGCCTCAGTCTCCCAAGTCTGTAAAATGGACATAATAACGTTTGGGTTATATGACTGTGATAAGAGAAAACTGAAGAAACTGTTATCGTACTCTCCATAGATAGATTTTCTTACTTAAATTTATATGGCAGCTTCACTCCATTGGGTTCCATTTTTTTTTTTTTCAGGCTTTCTGGCCTCCAAATAAAGCATTGATATTTATTCTGTAGCCACCATCTTTGACTGGAAATGAGAGCAGAATGTTATTAACTTTTCTTCATTTTATTATCACCAAAGGGTGGTGGTTAAACAAGGTGCTGTTTATAAAGAAAATCTTGAGATTCTCTTTCTAATGAAAGACTTACCTAAAGGCTATTGTTTGTTCCTGAAGTAGTATTAGTGCCCAGTAAAATTTAAAAATACAAGATAAGATGAGGGTCGGAGCAGGAGAAGGTTAAGAGGGAGAATTCTCAGAGAAGTTAAATAACAGTTGGCTCATCTCTAACAAGTTACTTCGTACTGTTATGAAAATATTAATATGGTATTACAAAACATTTCTGAATGAACCATTAAATTGTTTTTTTTGTATTCTGATGGCATTATTTCATCACATTAGAATTAAGAATGTTTACTACTGCGGCAGATATGTTAATAGCTTTCTGCTTTGAACTGCATTTATTTTGAAACTTTTCAGAGAGTTATTTTGGGGGAAAGGTAAATTTCAGCATAATACTTTCCACCTTTTCTTTCTAAAGTTATATTTCATGACAGCTAATCTTAGTAGACAGAGGCAGTGGGAGGTCATGTGACACTGAAAGAAATATCGAGAGGAAATTGCTTTGTAATTAACTGCTAAGACTGCACATGAATGAAAATAGAGTTGTGAAGATGACATCTTATGCTCTGAAATTAGAAAGACTGAGGTTCAAGTCAGAACTACATCCTTTGTAGCTTTGTGACCTCAGGGCAAGTTGCCTATTCTTTCTAAGCCTCAGTTTCTTTATCTATAAAATGGAGATAACAACAATAGAATCTACCTTATAAGTTGTAATTAGATTTAAATAGTATAAACCTCACAACAATTAAAATGGTACCTAGTACCTAGTAGGAGTTCAAAAAAACATTAACCATTGTTAACAATAATTAACCTTTACTTTTAGCAGGTTGCTTTACCAACCCAAACTTTAAATTTCTCACTTGTAAAATAAAAGATTTGGACTAAAATCAGTGTTTCCCAACTTTAATCACTCTTACTCAATTTTCAAAATGTTTTCCATTTGCGGTAAAAATATAGGCCCGAAAGAATAAAGCCATACAAAAAGCTATTCAATGCATCTGTAAATTTAAAATAAATTGTAATTTAATATAAGTGCATTGTCTTTAATTTAATAACATACAATATCATAATACCCATACTTCTAATGTGTTATTGTAGAAGATCCCATCACTGGAAATTTGACTCATTCATGGTACATATGGGCACCATACCTGTACCAAATATATTACCAGTACTCTGCATATTTTAGGCTTATCCAGAGAAATAATAGCTAGTTAGTTATCTTTTTGTTTCAAATATACATTAATACCGACACATGTGAAACCAACAGGTACAGTATGTTAGCTAAGAGCACAGACTCTGAAAGCAGACAGCCTGGGTTCAAATTCCACTTGCTTTGTGGTGTAGGGCAAGCCATTTAACATCTCTTTGCCTCAATTTCCTCATCTGTAAAATCAGGATCATAAGACTGCCTACTTCAGAGTGTTCTTGTGAGATTTTTCAAGGTAAGTTAATATATGTAAAGTGCTTAGAATCATGCCTGGTACCAGCACCTAGTATCTGAGCTATGCCTACCAGCATAGGCAAATATAACACACTTTAGTGAACACTGCCTTGGTTCATCTCTATATTCCATTTTGCCTCTGAAGTTTTAAGAAGTTCAGAAGGAAATCTGTGTCCTAATTCTCTTGGAGTAGACATTTAATGTTTCTAGCTCAGATTTTTCCTCCTATAAAATTATATAATACTATCTTCCTCTAGGTACTTCCTAAGTCTGGTAAGGTCTAGAATGGTTAATGGGTCTGTATTTGAATAGCTTTACCTCCCACAACACCTGACAGAAGATGCTATCATTAACTGGCAGCTTGTGACTCGTTAGCCTGAGCAGATTATCAATGCGAGAACCAAATGTGGGTTGGTGACTCTCCACTGCTTAAGCAATACCACAAGGGAAAAGAAAGCCATTTCTTTAGCTATGGCTTTCCTGCCAACAACAGTGAAGAAAATTAGACATAATGTGAATTCCATATGTCCAAATATATTACCATTCCATCGGTCATAACAAAATAAGTCTCTCTGGCCTACCGTATCTGAAATCCAAATCATTTATATCTCAGACTCATATCCTTCCTCTAAATCATCACACACCTGCATCGTGTTGATCTCCAAAATAAGCATGATTCATTGAAACATGTAACATTTCTGTCCAAAAAGAAACTCCGTGAGAATAAGGGAACCTATGTGCCCAGAGACTGGAAGGAAAATATTCAGAGGGAGGTAGTGTGGCAAGTAAATCCCCACCTTTGTACGTATTAAGAGAGATTCAGGGGACAAATCGAGTGTTTAAATTACTCAAGTAGAACTATTACGTGTTTAAATATTATGTCTCAGATGAGAAAGTTTTTGTAAATCACAGTGCACTGGTAATTACACTCTCAGATATACTACAGCAAGTTTTAATGGATCACAGACAGAGCTCCAATGCCTTTAGACTTGAATGCAGTCAGGTTTTGCTATGGGTAACAGACAAGTTCTTGTGTCAGAGCAGTAACCATATGGATATATCTAAACAAAGGCAGAAAAAAGGGTTGATATGGATTGAAGCCAAGTACAGGACAAATGGCTTTATCTAATATTGATTTTGTTTGGTTTGAAAAGAGATGATCTGAAGTCAAGAGAACATGTCTGGTTTGGTTTCACTTCATCTGGTACCCAGCTGACTACATTTGGGACAATAATCCCCTCATCGGAGATTACCTAATTCTCCAGAATCCATGTATAGGTTTCTAAGAGTGAATTAACCATGGTTGTAATTATAGTCTGTCTATTCCTAATAAAATTCGGTAATTTTTTAGATAGACAATCCTAGTGTATATTTAATGCTACTAAATTAAAACCTATTCAATAAACTTAGCATGATATTGGGTTATAACTAGTATTGGGGGTGTTTAATACCCTTCTTCATTACCTTTTTTATAAACTTAATCTATTTTATAGATCTATGTTGGATTACTAACTAGGATGAGATTATCCTCCCGTTTTACTGCATCATCTTTTCACCAACTGCCTTTCTGAGATGAACTTCTTTGCTCTTCCCACCATGCTTAGGCCTGGGTAGGTGAAACTGTGAAAGGTTCTCTGCAGGCATCCAGTTCTTGACTGATTCTGGTTCTTCAGAGCTGCTTGTACCATCCTTCTAATAAAATCCTTATTTTGCTTAAATTAAGCAAAATCTATTTCTCTCTCTTGCATCCAAATGAGTTTATCTAACATATTAACCAAATGTCAAATATATATCTGTGTGCGTGTGTGTAATATATAATTTATTGAGAACTTACAATGCTAGGCACTATTCTAAGCTGTTAACATGTAGTAATGCTTTTATGTTTACAAGTTTATGAAGATATCTTTCTCTGCCCATACTTCAACACTTCTATTTCTATTCTCTGCTCTCTTTTTTCTGTTTTTCAACACATTTCTCTCTTTCCAACATACCTCGTAATTTTCTTATTAGGTTTATTGTTTATCTATCTTCCCACACTGGAAGGTAAGCTCACTGATTATCTCAAGAGCCCAGAACAGTCTGATACATGGCAGAGACTCAATAAATATGTGTTTAATTAATTAATTAATTGATTAATGAACTACATGTTATTATTTATTTTATTATGAATATTCCTTCAAATTCACAACCTCCTCCTACCTACCTAGCAGGACCTGCTTGGGTAAAATGTTTGTTTTTCACTCCAAAGCTTTTTAAGTATGGGCTAGATTTTCATATCTGTGCTCTTGTCCAGTAACTGGGGACTAGATCGAATGACCTCTTGAGAGCTGTCTGGCCCTTGACATTCTAATTCAATTCCACTTAAATGTCCTAAAAGCAATTTGTGAAGAAATACTTTTCCTCCTCCTCTCCCCAGTTGGAGTACACATTTATCTAATTATTTCCTTCGTAGATTGACCTAGCTTTAAAGGAGTATTATGTCAGCTCTCATGCATTTTCTCTAAGCACTCACTTTATAAAACTACGAGACTAAAGACTCAGCTCTCTAGGGAATTAAATTGCATTCAAATAAGATTAAGGATTTTTGACTCACAAAAGCAAGGACAATCAGAGGCTAACTAAAAGGGGGCAATTGTTCAGCAAACTAATCCAGACATGTTATTCACAAAGGGACTCTCACAATTGGTCAGGGAAGAAAAATGCTTGTGAGGAATGGGCAGGCTGGACTGAGTGAGGGACGCTTCTTCCTTCTAGGGTTTAAAGCCCTATCCCTTACTTCCTAGATGTTGAATATGTTTATTTTCTGGATTTAGTCAATTGTGGCCCAATATTCTTCCACTGAACCGGATTAGATTAGAGTTTTAGAGAGAGCCTGAGATTAGAATTTGAAAGCCAAGCGGAATGGTCTGTTCCTCTAAAAAAGCAACCAGAATAGTGAAGGCTGTCAGGGATGGAGAAATTGCTGATGTTTGTTGATCTAAGGAATTCCTGTGTCACCCCTTGGTTTGGAACAGAGGTTTTTAACCTCTTGTAGGCCACGGACTCTTTCTGAGAATCATATTTTAAAATGTGTAAAATAAAGAGCATAAGATTGCAAAGCAAACTAATTATATTGAAATGCAAATGTCAAAATATCTTTTTCAAAAACAGATCAGTAAAACATGTATTAATTAACACATAAAATATCAGGGTTAACAGCAGATTTGATAATTACCACAATTTTAAAGTGATGAGAGTTTAAATGATGATTTGAAGTATCTCAAAAACTGTAGTGCGATATGAAAATATCTACAATTTACGTAAGTAATAAAGTCACGGGTACAGCTGTGGTTTGTTGCCTTCATTCACAACTGAAGGAACTGCTAAATTTTAGTTAGATGTTAATAAAAATAATGATGTAATTCCATGGATACTCCCTCACCCCAAGTTCTACCCCAGGTCAAGAACTCCTGACATAGAGATTACAGTGAAAGAGCCTTGAAGCTTCCTACTAAACGCTCTGTCCAACTTCATGGTAGGATGCCTGTATTTGCTGACATGTGTTCAAACTATTGCCAAGTCCACTAAAAAATGTTCTTGTTGGCTCAGGTCAACAATGAGAAAGCTTGAAATGGCCTCTTTAGACTGGTGGGCAAAGAACTCCAAGTTGCTATGATATAGTAAGAATTCTGGCATCACAGTGACCAATTTTTCCTGATTTGCCCAGGACTGTCCCTATTTTAAAATGAAAAGTCCCACGCTCTAGGAACCCTTCAGGCCCCAGCCACCCTGAATGGTTGGTGGATATTTTGGAATTAGAAATAACACATTGATCTTGGTCAACTTATTTATTATCTCTCTGAGCCTCAGTATCTTAACCTCCAAATGGGAATAAGAATATCTTTCCTGCAAGGTTGTAATAAGGTTAAATGAGGTTACTTATATAAAATACTTAGCACAGTGTCTGTCACATTGTACGTACTCAAGAAACAGCGGCTATTACCATCATTGCTGCTGCTTTTATAATATTAACACCCTTCTCTCTACTTGACTCCATACCCAAGAAAGAGCCTCTGCCTATGTAAACTGTATATATTCTTCAAAGCTCCTCCTAAAGTCCACTTTTCATGAAGAATTTGCTCACATCACATGCAGAAATGAAGTAGTGTATTATGTCGAACCATATGAAATGGACATTTTTGTATGTTTGTGTATACAAGGCCCAGAGTGTGGCATCCAGGAGGCTGTCATCTTCTAAATGTTCTCCTTTCTTCCATAATGATCCTGATATGTATTGGTGTCTCCCTAATTTATTCTTGTACAATCATTCCAGGTTTTCTATGATAATTCAGATTTCATGTCATTTTCTTTTCAATTAAGAAAATTTATAAAATGCCTAAGGAAAATGATTTTTTAAATGTTCATAAACTGCATATAAAAAATTCACAAATCAGAAGAAAAATTCTTCAGTTTTGCAACTATATGTTTGCTCTAGAAATAGTTGTCGTTTTGTATTCCTTACTTTTTGGCAATGAATTTTATACTACTTATATTATTCCTTATATGTGCATATGTCTTGGACCTAATCTTAACCATGTTATATTTCCCTATATTTTTTACAATCTGGTGTTACAAAGAAACACATTGATTGTAAATAATTGAAAAGGGGACTTTAAGTGTCATAGTAACTAAATGGGAAATTTATATCACTAAGGTTTTGGGCTCAAAGAAACATGATTAAAGAGAAGGCTCCCAACTAAATCTATAAAGCAGTGCTGTCCAGTGTGGTAATCCCTGGTCTCATGTGCTTAGTCAGCATCTGAAATGTGGTTAGGCTGGATTAAGATGTGTTGTAAGTATAAGATACACACAGAATTTTAAAGACATAGTAATAAATAAAAGATGTAAAATATATTATTAATAATTTTTACAGTGCTTATATGTTGAAATGATGAGTTTGAAAATATTAAGTTAAACAAAAAATATTTTTAAAATTCACTTTATCTGTTTCTTTTCACTTCTTTTAATGTGGCTATTAGAACATTTAAAATTCATATGCAAGATACCCCAAGTGTCCATCAAAAGATGAAGGGATAAGCAAAATGTAGTATATACATACTATAGAGTATTATTTAACCTTAAAAAGGAATGAAATTCTGAGACATACTACAATATGGATAAGCCTTGAAAACATTTTGCTAAGTAAAATAAGTCAGACAAAGTAGACAAATAGTATATGATTCTACTTATATGAGGTACCTAGAATAGGCAAATTCATAGAGAAAAAAAGTAGAATAGAGGTGACCAGGGGCTGGTGGGAGGGAGGAATGGAAAGTTGGAGTTTAATGGAGTTTAACAGAGTTTCTGTTTGGAATGATGAGAAAGTTCTGGAAATGGTTAGTGGTGATGGTAGCACAATATTATGAATATACTTAATGTCACTAAATTATACACTTAGAAATGGTTACAATGATAAATTTTATGTTATATATATTTTACCACAATTTTAAAAAGTTCACATGTGGCTCTCATGTGTGGCTCACATTATATGTATATTTTTGGGAAGAGCTTCTCTAGAGCTTAACGAAGGGCCAGGCAAACATGATCTTCTATCTGCAGTACCAGTGGTGTATGAGAGCTAAGCCTTTGGAGTTAGAAGATGTTAGAATTTGAGTTCCGGCAAAGAAAATTTGGGCAATTCCAGAATCTCTGACAACCTCAGTTTCCTCATCTACAAAATATGGATTATAAAATGTGCTACATAGAGTTGCTGTAATTCTAAAAGAGAATATATATATACACACACACACACATATAATGTGCTTCTACTGAAACACAAGAGATGATGCTGAATAAACAGTACTTACTGCCACTATAAGGGGAAACGGGGTCTTCCATTTTTATCAATGCCTAACTATTTTGCTAATGACTGAGGAATAACTCCAAAAAATCCAACAGCATTCCACTTACCTTGGCAAAAGCCTAGTCATAACTTC
The DNA here is from genome assembly GCF_902729225.1 of Pteropus medius. NCBI lineage: Eukaryota > Metazoa > Chordata > Mammalia > Chiroptera > Pteropodidae > Pteropus > Pteropus medius. The sequence continues at coordinate 10,379,329 of NW_024353908.1, forward strand.
GATCCCCTTTCTGGAGACTGGGAAACAAGCTCAGTTGTACTCTAGGAAATAGCATTCATTTTAGAACACTTTCCCTATTGTCCACTATTATCCTCATAATGTGATATTTGCATTCCTAAAAAAAATCTCCTGCTGGGCAAAAATAAGCACGGAAAATAACCAAGATCTGGACAAATTAGGTTAGGAGCAGACCACTCAAAACCTACACACCTTTGCAATAAGAACACTTGCAAAACAACTGGTCCATGGGGAAATAACTTGGCCAGCCAAGGTGGAAAACTTGCCATGGCTGGAGGCTGCCACGCTGGTACTTAAAAAGGTTATACACTCTCACACACACAAATAATGTGGAGATGCTAGTAGTGCCTAAGCAGGGGCAGGGCTTGTAGGTGCTGAGAGGATACAGATGAAAATGAAGCTCTGAGCAGTGGGGCTGCCATTGATGTGGGCATAAGAGGAAGTGCAAACTTCCATGAACTGAAAGCTGAGCAAGGTGGAAGGTGCCCATCCCTGGAGAAGGAGCCCCAGGGGTGGGGACGTGTGTTTAAAATAGTCTTTAAAAACAAATGAAAGGTCTCCTGCTGCCAAGATAGCAGGCCAAGTTGAGGACATTTTCTTTACTGGTTAAAGCTTTTAATTGGACTCCCGCTAGTCCAGTTCCCCTTTTCTAGGGAAAAATAAAATCACATATGAACCAACATGTCTTCTGCATTACAAAGACAGCAGTCCCCTCTCATAGTAACAAATGACCTAACTCACATTCCATAACCATACATAACTATATTTGTATATTTTCTGTGTGCCCAGGCAGAGGTACATACACGCATATGATCCTATTTGATATTCACAATACCTCTATACAACTGGTGTTATTACACTCATTTTAAAGTTGATTATCTTGCTCAATGATCTTACAGCAAGTAAAGTAGCATTAGGATTCACATTAAATCTGTTTATCTCAAAACTCATCCTTTTAACCCCTGCACTACATTGCCTCGTCATTTTAGGCCATTTAGGTTATAACAAATGGGACCAGAGGCTTTAGAAGATTTTAGGTTCAGCCTTACCTAAGCTCAGTCCTCCGCAAATTTCCACTGTCCTTTCCAAATTCATTCCATACTGTATAGCGAAGACAGAGAGAATGATCCAGGTATATTTCCTCTTGGGAAAAGTGGAAGGTATGTCATCTGCTAAGATCTCTAACCCTGATGCAATTATTGTGAGTTTATCTCCTGTCAGGTATGAAAATAAAAATTATTAGGCTGTAAGTATTCTGTATTCTACTAAGGTTTCCCCTTGTGAGCTAAATGGCAGAGTATCCAAGCAGAACTGGGTATGCCCCAACTACCAGGTCAGTTACTGTTAGAATTCATAATTTGCAAACAAGTCTTGAAGGCTAAGCAGACAGTCTGATGGGAGAGATTCTCAGATGAAATTCAGAATGTGCTTCCTATCCTGGGATATTCAGTTAATAGGTACCAGAGCAGCTGTACTGGTTATTAAAGTATTAAATATTTCTCGAGTACTGGGTAAACAGTTACTGCCTGAGTTCTCTAAATGACTCCCCTCTCACTTTAGCTTCCCTGGCCCCTCCACTGAGTCTCCTCAAACCTCCTCACATTTCAGGAACTAAGTGCCTAGCTCCCTAAGGGGATTCTGATTCTTCAGTTGGCATCCATTCTCATTGGCCAAAACCTCTACCATACTGCTGGTTAAATATTTTCCATATTGGCCCTGACTCTCATTCTATAGTTAAAGAGCTGGTTTAATTCCTGAGATGTCAGTTGCCCATTTTTATATTGATGGGATAGAGAGTGTAGATGGAAGTGCAGAATTGGAAAATAACTCGACCTTGCTGGATGATTTATCTATCGTTTGAGCACAGGAATATATTTTTAAAGAATTTAAATTCATTTATATAAAGTCTCTAAATCAAGGTCATGAACTCCTGTGGATTGGCCAAATTAGGCCTGCAGATGGGTGTTTCTTTTTGTTTTTTGTTTGTTTGTTTGTTTTTTGAATGGCCAGGCGTAAGTAAAAATATTTAATTTAAATATTAAGCCCCCCAAATTAAAAGGTTCATCACTAATACCCTCCACCGTTTTGTTGTCTTACTGCTCGACTGAACACTTCAAATCCCATGCTATTCCCTGAAGGTATTTAAATTTGAAACTCCTTTTCTAAATGCCTATAACATCATCTCAGTTATATTAGTATTTACTCATCAGTGTAGTGTAGGGTGACACCCATCTTGCAGTCTATGACTTGAGCTATGATGTTTCTGTTTTGTCTGAGAAATTAATGCAAAGCAACATTCAGAGGCAGCCATTTAAGATTAATTAAACATTTCACCAGACTTAACAGATCTAATTAGATTTGATTCACCTCTAATTGTATTACCAATGAGCATATTTTGATGATTATCTTATATCTTCTTAACTTCACAGGAGACAAATACTCATCTCTTCTTCTTGGACTTTTTCAACCCCAGAAGGGATATGTTGGGAGCCATCATCCATGTTTTCCCTGACTGTTGGTGGCATTAAGTAAAGACCATCTGAGAGTTGGGGGTGGAATCTGGAATGCTGGGGCAGCTTCTGGCTTTGAGCCACATCTCTGAATTATTCATGTGGAGCCAGGGTGGGTGAGTGTCCAGCCACAAAGATCCAGAACCAAGGCTAAGGGAGGAGACGCTGGTCTGAAATAATTGAGGAAACCACCACTGGCGCCACTGACTTGGAAGCTCCAAGTAGAACTGCATAACTTCAGCTCAGGTCCAGGTGCCCCTTGACTCATACCCAGCACTCTTGTGTTAACTATGAAAGGAGCTCTGAGGAGCCAAGATGTCTCTCTGACCTAGCAGAAACCTGGTCCTTTGAGTAATTCCTCTTAGCAACCTTATAAGAGGTTTTAGAGAGCCTTGGGATTTTTCAGAATAAATAGCAATCCCCAACCTCTAATTTTCCCCTGGCTGTACTCTTGTAATTATAACACTGGTGTTAAGTTGATTGTATGTTTTTAGTATACTTACTGAGTATGCACAAAGCACTATGAGAGTCCTGGTGAGGGAATACAGTAGTGAACAAGACACAGATTCTGATCTTCAAGCACACTAAGTTAAGTTTCATTTAGAGTCAGCTTGGTAGTGGCTGTTACAAGTGATGTCTTCAAAAGGATTCTAAATCAGTGGGAAAGAATGCTGTGATCAAGACATGATGTCTACTCTGGCACAGTACTGAAGGCGGCAGAGTATATTTGTGACCAGCAGCCTAATAAGGAAGATAACACTCTAGCACCCATCTGTCTATACAGATGGTATAGACATAATGACATACAGAACTCTATATTACATGTAAGATGTTAGGTAGGTGCTTAATATGCATTTACTCTTATCTTTTAAGAAAGCTTGATATTGTTTCATCTTGATCATTCATGACTACTTCTAGACCTGAGAATTGGCCTACGTGGTCTGCATGGTTATCCTAGCTCCAGAGGCAAAGATCCAAACTCTTACATTTCCATAGCATGGTACAGAAACAGTGCATTAACAGTTTAGAAGACTCAGATGCTAGTAAGTCTTTTCACATTGACAGCCTTCAATTTCCCAAATATAAAATGTTGGGGAAAATTTGATGATTTCTTAAGTCCCTTCCAACATGACAAGTCCTATGACAAAACCATCATCACTTCACTGATGTGTGGATAAACTTAACAAAAGCAACTGACAGAAAATAACCAAAAGCATATACATTTCTCTCCTCTGTAAATATCCAAGGGGGCTTAATTGTTTATGATATTCTAAAATAGCAAAGGGATGCTGCTGAAATGACCCCCCACCCCACCCCCAATCCATCTGCTAGGTTTTGGAGTTCCCTAGGTTTGGGAATGATACAGTCAAGCAACTTGCCTAGGGGCAGTAATCTTAGTAGATAAAGTAAAACAAGAGTTATTTGTGTCTAATAGTTGTGACCAAGTCACTGAAGGTATGTGGGGAGAATATGTTCTGATAAATGCTACAAAATTGTTAACATTTTTAATTATGTTTGGGGTACACAGCATTACAGAACCAGCTGAGTTGGCATTATTGAAAATTTTGTCAGCTGCCATTCAGTGACTCAGCCAGCCAAGGAAGCTCTTGGGAAAGTTGGCTCATTTCTTTATTCAGGTTGTTTGTCCATCCATGTAATTTTAGAAGTGTTCTTTCGAAGAATCCAACAGCCTTTAATCCTAATAAACAATAGCTTTTTAATTTCAGACTATCTTTCAACACATAATAGTTAAGATAGAGAGTAGTGGGGAATTTTCTAGCTATATTCTTACATTCTTTCCAGAATAGGGTTTTGAGGAAATACAGTGGCATTGGACATATGGAAGCAAGAAGACATATTCATTTTCAGATGAATAGCCTAGATATTATTTATTTAGTTAAACTGTGTTGGGAAAAATTAAAACTTAGAAGACCTAGAGGATGTTGTTTATTTTGCTGCACATTTATATCTGAATATAAACAATATTGCCTTATGTTACAATATTTATAAGATTTTAAAAGCTAAAACATTCTAAGCTTAATATTAAATTTTGTAGATGAACGAAAGGAATTTGCATTACTTAGCAGTAACTACTTATATTCTAGCTAAAGTGGAGGAAGAAAAAAAAAATTTGCTTCGGTAAAGCTACACATTGATATTGTGCCAGAGATAGCAGTTCATGTTTCAGAACATCAAGAGTAAGGAAAGCCTGACCTGTGATGAAATGTTTAATTTCATACCGCAGAACCCAGTGGCATTCCATTGAAAGACAATCCCTTGGTATTTAAGCGTGTGAATCAAACATAAGGTTTGGCTCTCCCAAGAAACCTCCCAAAGAAATAGTGTCTGGGGCAGGGAAGCAGGTTTATTTAGCTACTATTAACATTCAGTTAAGAAGAACCCAGCACAATCATCCAAAAAAGTTAAATGTTGAATAGAAAGACCTGCACAATCATCCAAAAAAGTTAAATGTTGAATAGAAAGACCTGAAAAAGGAAAAGTGATCTCTTTCATACTATCCTATCTCTTTCTGCCTTCATCCATTTGCCTCATCTTCTCATCTCTGAGTCCCTTGTGAACTGTGGAGGAAAGTTAACTGCATGAGCATTAACTAAATAGGCAGCAGTCAGTGAATTTGTCAGTCTCTACCCTGTCAAAACTAGGTGTCTTGGTTATCTATCACAAAGCTTGGTACCTTAAAACAGCTATTTAATTTACACTTTGGGTTGGAGTCAGCTGGGTAGTTTTGTATGTCTCATCTGGCATCATGCATGAAACTGCAGTCATCTAGTGGCTCAATTGAGGTTGGAGGTTCTGAGATGACCTCACTCACATTTGTGGCATTTAGTGCGGGCTGTAACTCATAGCTCATGTGTTTCTAGGAAGAGAGTCTGAGCTTTAGTAGCAAAACCCTTCTCATATGGTAGCATTCCTAGAGACAAGCCACAACGCACAGAGCTTTTCAAGCCTCTGCTTGCATTACATGTACTGATGTCTCATTGGACAAAGCTAGTCAAATGGCTAAGCCCAGTCCATGTAGGAGGGGACTGCATAAAGGCATGGATGCAGGAAGGGGTGATTCACTGGGGGTACACTGTAAAAACCCATTACAGCAGGCAAAAGTAAATGGCAGAAAAAGAGCTTGTTCTAACTGACCTAATTAGCATGGGTTAAAGAAAAAAGGAAGCAGGCTCCAAGACTGGGATACTGCCTCTGATTTGGCTTCTGAGCATACACAGGAAAATGATGCAGATAATTTTTTCACACACAGTAATGCTCTCAGTCCTGCTGCTGAAAACTGGCTTGCTCAACACAAACTAGGTCTTTCCAAAACATTCACTTCCCTAAGCCAATCTATGGACAAACTGAGTCCAGGCACTATTTTCCTGGATTACTCATTTCTGATGATCTGAGTTAGTTTCTAGATATTTCCAAAAACACTAGTTATACATAGTGAAAGAAAACAAAACAAGAAGTTTTTTTTTTTCCTTGAGTGATGTCATAGAGTGTTCTTGCTGTAAGCAGAAAGTCATAAATCAAATATTTTAGGAGTTTATCATTTCAAATGCATACGGTGACCTACCCCTAAGAACTTCCAATACCCACTAGCCTAAGCAGCCCAGTTATGTAATGGACATTCTAAAAAGCACTTGCTTTTGAGAGATCTGTCAAACAGACCATCTGTAAGATCAGAGAATCACAAAGTTAGAAAGAATCTCAGCAGCTTTCCCTCTGCCTAGTCAACTTGTGGTCTAAATTATTCAAGACAGATGAGATGAGCCAAGAGGCTAGAGGAATTTGCCTCTTGCCAAATTCCTTCCCCTGCACACATCCTTTTTTTTTTTTTTTTTTTTTTTTTGAAGATATAATAGAAATCATAGTCTCTGGCTCATTTAATCTGTTAATAAATCTATGTAAGATAAATGAAACCTGGAAGTGTTTCAGGATGCAGGTCTCAGTTTTGACAGAATGAGAGAGAGAGAGAGAAAAGATGTCCACTCTCCATTCATATGTACCATGCATTCCACGATCAGGCCAGTTATTTAATTTGATGTATGTATCTCTCCTAAAATTTTCTTCATATATATAATAACATCAGCAACAAGTTACATTGACCAAGTACTTACGGTATGCCATGCAATGGACTGAGTACCTTGGAATGTCAGCATAGAGCTCATGTGTCAGGTTGGGTTCATGTTGAACAGCAAGCTCACCAACAGATGTGGAGGATATTCAAAGAGAAATCAGAGCCAAATATGGCTGCCCTTAGGGATCAGGCAAATGCCAGTCCTATTATTTTACGGCAAAATGGAAAGCCATGGAGCAGGAAGGAGATTTGCAGTGCTTATTATCCTTGTGGTTTTTCCCCTGAAAAAAATCTGAACATAGAAAAATTTTCACATAATTCTAGGAGTTCTCACTGAGATGATGAAACCTAATCACGGACACCTTTGACTCTTGTATTAAGAAAAAGAGAGAAAGAGCCTCTGTGTAGCAAACACTTGACATACAGATTGCCCTCCCTTCACAATGGCTTGTGGTTCCCATTTGGGAGATTCAGAACCTGTGATCCCCAAGAAGTTAAACATCTACAGAGATCCTACTGCCAGCAAGCATTAGGCAGGGATTCAAAATTGCATCTTTCTGTCTTCCCAGTCTTAAAATTTGAGTCAACCACAAGAGATAAAATAGAGTGTGAGAAACTAAAATGCAATAGAGACAGGCATTTAGATGAGAGATCATTTATATTAGAAAATAACTAAATATCTCACATTAGTTACTATTAAATATATCACAATTCATCCATACAATGGAATATTATGCAGCATTAAAAGTCATATTTTCACAAAGTATTTAATGACATGAGGAAATTTTCACAGTAGCAAGGTCACAGAAGCAGAATTCAATATGTGTCTTCAGCAATCTATATGTGTGTGTGTGTGTGTACGTATGTGTATATACACATACACACATTGAGAAAACTTTAATAATTGCAAAAGAAGTGATTTCTCTCTTTTTATTCTTTCATGTTTGTAGCTGAAAAATAATCAATCTTTTTTTAAAGTCAAATTACAGTACTTAGATATCCAAACTGTTTTCTAAAGCACAAAATAAGGGAGTTAGAAGGGACTGTAGCACAATCTCTTTTAATAATGGGAAAAGTAAGGTCCAGAGAAGTATGGCCTAAAATAAAAAAGAGCTTGCCTAAAATCGGTGGCGAGTTTGTGATGCATAGTATATAGTCTTTTGTTTTTCTTTTTATGTGCTTTATGGTATAAAGTCTTATCTGAAAAAAAGACAAATGTTGTCATACTGAAGCAATATTTTCAATCTTTGCAGTTACTTGTGTGTGCAAAAACTAAAGTAGGGCTCTCATTAGAAAAAAACATTGCCCAGGACACTGCAAACTGTGTCTTCTCTCACCAAGGGGACATACAATCTCACTCCAATAAGAATTTGAAACCAGGAGAACAATGGGAATCCAACTTCTATTCTGAAAGGCAATTTACTAAAGGTGGCCCTTCCCTTTATAATCACCCTCCTGTACGCATCTTCTAGAGCCTGAACCAGATTAAATGCAAAACTCCCATGTATCCCCACTTTCTCAGCAGAACCTACCAGAGACTTTTTCCAGCAAAGATTTACAATGGATGGATTTCAGCCTCTGGAGAATATTAAAAAAATGTGTACGTTTGTTTCCATAATAGCCATAAATATTTACATTGTCCTTATCAGTAGATTACATTTTATATTTATTTAGAACTATCATTTACAGTGTTATCCTCGAATTGGGAAATGAAACAGCTGTTTGGCACTTAAAAGGACATGTCATGTATCCTTTGACTGATCACTTAAAGAAGACAGGGATTAGAAGTATTTACTTTAGGATTTCTAAAATAGGGTTGACCAGTTCTAGGCAGAATGAAAATGATTTCTCAGGAATCTTCTGCTATAAGAGATTATAGAGATATACAGGAAGGAGTGATGAATGGAAGAGCAGTCTCTTTAGGTTAAATGGCATTTGTCACCAGTTTAAATGAGACCGGGCAACTGTGTAGTTGGTATACCAATTTAAATTCTGCTATTGACATGGTCACAATCCTTGCTGTGAATATGTAATGATGATTATGTAAATCTGTGGGGTCACTGTTTGATTTGCTAACTAGTTTGCCAGTGAGTAGCTCAAAGGAAAGCTCTTCAAAACTGACTGTTTATTCTAAAGGAAGAAAAACACCTCCTTAAGTTATTTTCACCATGGATTCAAATGGTAAAAAAAATAAAATAACATATCAAGTTTTTCCTCCAAACGGCTAATTTGTATTATAATCTTATGTACAAATGTAAAAGAAAGAATTAAGTTTGTTTGTTTTTAATTACACCAGATGTAAAGTCAAAATTTCTGCTCACATTTACTTATAGAAACTACAAAGTACATGGTGAATATCGGATTTTTCTGGCTTTGCCCACATAGCAATATATTGCTTCTATGTGAAAAAGTGACTGTATCCTGGGGAAAAAATAAATTTAAAGTAAGTTCACACTTAGTGTAGTTGTTACTATAAGAGGAAATTGTTGTGTTTACTAATGCCATATCTAGTTAACAGTATGTAAAGTTTAATTTTTAATTCTCATATGAAAAGTTTATTGCACACAAGCATGGTCAGTTAAAACAAAATTCTTAAATCATAGAAGATTTAAATAAATTTGTTTCAACATAGCTTTCCAATCCACCATCATTGTCAAATTATTTCACATTATCTTCAAGGGGAAATGGTTTTGCACCCAATGGTAAACATAGTTTTAGCACTCTACTTTGAAGGGTGGAGGGGTTGTGTGTGGAGTGCGGAAATAACTCACCACTTTAGTTCATGGTATTAGACATTTTTGAATAATAGCCAAAGGGTTCTTGTCAGTTTTAGGAATTTACAGAATACACACTTTCACTTTTCAGAAGTGGGCCTGGAATCAAACTCTTTATAGAATGAGATAGCAAGTCTGTGTTATAGACTCCAGAAATGGCTTGAGGGCTCTTTTTAGAATTTCCACATATTAGGAATGTTCAAAAGAGTCAATAAAACTAAACTTTGGTGCCAAGCAGTCATGGTGGGAAAATGACCACTTAAAGGTTGCCAATAGAAAAGACAAGCATGTTGAACTTCAAATAGTGATCAAGAAACTAGGCATGGGGCAAGGCATAGCAGAGTAGCTACCAGTGGGGTTTGGAAGTTAATAGTCCTGGACCAAAAATAGGGTTCTTCTTCTTACTTAGACTGTAACCCAGAACAAGTCACACCATTTCTCTCAAAGTGATTTATTTTATCTCTGTGATGAGTACAATAGTATCATGTATCTCCATCGGGCAGGTAACAATTAATACAACTGTAAATGCTACATTTATTTCTGTGATTGTTTAATATTTGTGTTTTTTTTAGACATTAAGTTCTTTTAAATCAAGGTTGTGCTCATCTTTACATCCCCAGTATCAATCACATACCTGGCATACAGCAGGATTTGTTGAATAAGACCTTATTTCATTGGAAAATTATGAACAGCAAATGAAATAATTCATATAGAGTGCTTAGCACTGTGCCTGTAAGACGTAATCTTCAATGCAAGTGAGATACATTATTGTCGTTGTTGTTGTTGTTGTTTGTTGTTGTTGTTGGCTTTAGATCAATGTTTGGTAAATAAAATAATAAGTGCCAGGCACTTTCAAAATAAACTCACCAGGTAATTTGAATAGAAGGATGCTAAGAAACTACATTTTATTAGTTTAGTTAGTGGTCAGGCCTAAAAAATCACTAAAGTTTAGCTTCTTGGCCAGAATAGCAGCTCATCAATTTACAAGAGAAGATATATTTTTTCTAGGGGTCAAGACTTCCTGAAATCCAGGTAGTTGAAACAAAGAACAGTAAGAAAGTTCTTTGTGAGCTCTGAATCAGAATGAAGGGCATTGTCTCTATGGTCTTGCGGGATGTGTAATATCTATCGGCTGGAGATTTACCCTGATTCCAACATTCTGGTACCTCTCTGGTGGTTGAAAAGTTTGTATCTATTAAATACTCCAAATATAATTTCTTAGTCTCTCTCTCTCTCTCTCTCTCTCTCTCTCCACTCTCTCCTTCCCTCCCTCTCTCTTTATCTCACCCTCCCTCTTTCTTTCTCCTTCTTGCTCTCTCTCTTTCTCCCTACCCTTAGAGAAAGAAAAATAAGTGCTGACTGATCTGTTCTATCTATGCCTAATGTAATTTTGAAACTGAAAAGAACCTTAGGGAACATCTGTTTCCCTAAACCTGACACCTATATTATAGATGACAAAAGTGAATTTCAACGAAGTGACTTTCTCAAGGAAACATAAATAGATTGTAACAAAGTAAGGACCTGGCTCCAGTTTCCTAATGTCTAGTCCTTCCAGTTCACTACTGAGCTTTATCTAATATTCCCTATTGTGGTAGTCTGAAAAATGGCTCCCCAACATTTTTCACTTCCTAATCCCTGCTATCTGTACATGCTGTGTTATAAAGAAAAAGTGTCTTTACAGGTATAGTTAAGCTAAGGATCTTGAGGTAGGGAGGTTATCCTGGATTATGAGGAAAGATTCTAACTGCAATCACATGTATCCTTATAAGAACTAAGTAAAAGAGGACCAGAAACACGTAGAGGAAAAGGTGATGTGAAGAAGCAACAGAGAGAGATTTGAAGATGCTGGCCTTAAATATTGGCGTGATGCAGCCACAAATCAAAGAATGCTGGCAGCCACCAGGAGCTAGATTCTCCTCTAGAGCTTCTGGAGTGAGCCGGGGCCTGCCAATACCTTGATTTTGGCCTGGTGATACTGATTTCAGACTTTTGGCCTCCAAAACTGTAAGAAAATAAATTTCTTCTATTTTAAGCCACAATTTTATGGTACTTTGTTACCATAGTCACAGGAAACTAATATACCTATGATAATAAAAATTAAGTTTCCAACTTAAAAAGTTGTTAGCATATGATATGACCACAAGGCAAAATATTTTATACACGAACTCTTCAGCCTTTGTCCAAATCATCTTTTATAACATAATGTCTTAGAGTTAACTGGACTATAGTTGTATCTTATGTATATTTAGAAGAGGTGGTTGCTGAATAGATTTTTCTTTAGATGCCTTTAGGAAACACTCTTGTCTTATAAACACAGATTATCATTTGGTATGTTACTTTTTCAAAGAATTAATTTCGTAATATTGTGTTGATTTTGTTAGCTTTAGTTTCAGAGGATGATTTTATTTTTAACTTTTTTCCAAAAGCTCAACATACTCCATTTGGGAAAACTGCAATCCAATAGTAATAATGCCTAATCACTCTTCCTATGAGTGGATTTACCTATTGCATAATCTTGGCTTGTATGCAATTGGCTGGTATTTTTTTTACATTAAAGAAAATACCTCTTTTTAAGCTTAAATCTTAAATGTGCACAAGCCATCATTGAAAAGGATACATTAATATTGGTTGAAAATTGGTAGGTGAACTTTTAGTTTTATGAGGAAGTACAATTATGTAAAGTAGATGGCAGAATAAAAGTCTTACCATTAAGACTAAATGTTTTTCTAAAGATTTTGACAGAGTAGAATTTTTAATAGCCACCAGGGTATGAGTCAAAATGATCATTAATAGATTACATATTTCTAGGCATTAGTTTCTAATGCAAATTGGGTTTTTACCTTCTGGAATTGTATTGATTTATGTGTATTTATCAGAAATCCTTATATAGTAAATATAGGGAACAAGTCACTGCAACTTATATAAATAGATCACTAACAAAAGATTAAATATTATGATAAGTTTGTATGCTCATCTATTGAGTATATTATCACAAGCCAATAGAAAAATATATAGCATTCACTACTAAAGTAAGAAAAAAATACTTCCAAGAAACAGGGAAGTAAATAAGGGCCATATTCTCTGAAAAAAATAGCAAAATTCATCTGTTAAGCCATAGGAAATTGCCATTTTCTTATTAAAATTATTGCGATGTTTTATTAAAATTATTGGGGTGAGGAAATTGCCATTTTGTAATCAGAAAATGGCAGAATGATAGTAATTTCTTATGGTTTGGCTTAGTAATTTGCTTGGAATTGATTGGTCTTGGACAGTATAAGAGTGAGCTGATTCAAAGATATTTCATGAACGCTTGATTCCTTATGATCTATTTCCTCACTTTGCCCCCTTTGAACCAATTTATATTTCATAGGCCCAGCAGAGTTGTTCTTATAAGATTTGGTGTGAATATTTAAAGAAGAGTTGGGTTTTTCAGCTTTCAAAATGGCTGACATTCTACATGGAACAATTTAAGACCCCAAAATGATCAAAAACTCAGGAAGAAATACAAAATCTAAACAAATCAGCTGCTAGCAACGAAATCGAAGCAGTAATCAAAAAACTCCCAACAAACCAAAGTCCAGGTCCGCATGGCTTCACAGAATAATTCTTCCAAACATTCAAAGGAGAATTAATACCTTTCTTTCTTAAAGTATTTCAAAAAATTAAAGAAGAAATGCTTCCAAACTCATACTACAAAACCAGCATTACCCTGATACCAAAACCAGACAAAGATATTACGGAAATATTACAGGCCATTATTCTTGATGAACACAAATGCAAAAACTCTTAACAAAATATTAGTAAACCAGATTCACAACACATTAAAAGGATTATATACCAGGATCAAGTGGGATTCATCCCAAGGATGCAAAGATGGTTCAACATCCAAAACTCAATCAATGTGACACATAGCATTAACAAAATAAAGGTTAAAAACCATATGATCATTTCAATAGATGCAGAAAAAGCATTTGATAATATTCAATATTCTTTTATAATAAAAACTCTCAATTTAATGGTTATAGAAATAACATATCACAACACAATAAAGCTATATATAACAAACTCATAACTAATATCAAACTCGATGGTGAAAAAAATGAGAGATTTTCATCTATGATCAGGAACAAGATGAGGATATCCACTATCACCACTTCTATTCAACATAGTTTTGGAAGTTCAAGCCACAGCAATCAGACAAGGAAAAGAAATAAAAGGCATCTAAATCAGATAGCAAGAAATAAGACTCTCATCATCTGCAGATGACATGATACTATATATAGAAACCCTAATGACTCCACCAAAAATCTTTTAGAATAATAAATTAATTCAGCAAAATTGCAGGATACAGAATAAAAATATATATAAAAAAAAACCCATGTAGCTTAACACCAAAAAATCTCCCAAACAATCCAATTAAAAAATACACAGAGAACCTGAATAAAAATTTCTCCAAATAGGACATACAGATGGCCAACAGATATATGAAAAGACGTTCATAATCATCAGGGCAATGTAAATTAAAACCACAATGAGATACCACCTCACACCTGTTGGAATGGCTATCATCAGTAACAAGTAAGTGCTAGTGAGGATGTGAAGAAACGAGAATCTTTTACACTGTTGGTGAGATTATAAGTTAATGGAGTCACAATGGAAAATAGTATGGAGCTTCCTAAAAATTTTAAAAATAGAGCTACCATATGATCCAGCAATTCCACTTCTGGGTATTTATCCAAAAAACTCCAAAACACTTATTTGAAAATATGTATGCACCCTTATGCTCATTGCAGCATTACTAGTAATAGCAAGATTACTGTATTAATGTATATCTAGGAAGCAACTTGGATGTACATTAATAAATGAATAAAGAAGATGTGGTATATATAAATAGATAGATAGATAGATAGATAGATACACATACACACATATATGTATTCCATAATATATATGTATATACATATATACATATATATTATACATATATATATGTATATATATATATTATTCAGCAATAAGAAGAATAAAATTTTTCCATTTGCAACAATATGGATGGACCTAGAGGGTACTATGATAAATTAAATAAGTCAGACAGGGAAGGACAAATATGGTATCATTTCACTTATATGTGGAATCTAAAATAACAAAATAAATTAATAAGAAAAACAAAACAGAAAGAGACCCACAGATGCAGAGAACAAGCTAATAGTTGCCAAAGGGGAGGGAAGTGAGAGTATAGGAATAATAAAAAAAAAGAAAAAAGAAATTAATTAAGAAGGTGAAACCATAGAGATGAAAAACAAAAACAGAACAAAACAAAATGATCAAAAACGCATTAGAACTGGAACTGCATGGGATTTATGTATTACCCCATCTCTCATTCTGTGAGTTAATCCAAGAGAAAAAAGAATCTTCTGCTGTTTCTTATATCAATCTCATTACGAGACCTTTTATAATCTGTGGAATCCAAATGAGGGAAGCATCACCATGCCTCAGAGGAGAGTACAGGTCTTTCTAGGCAGTTAATTACTTTAAACATTAACTAACTACATTTAAACAAAATGCTTCCTATTCAGCCTGGAGATTCTTTTCCCTACCTACAGAAGTAAAAATTTATCTCAGTTGGTTTTTAGTGGGTCCCTAATCAAATTAGAATGATGATGACATCAAGTTTATCCTTGATTTGAAGGCTAGTCAGGGTCCCAATAGGAAAACAATAGTATAGGCAAATTGGGTATTTCAAGAAGAGATTAATAAAGGAGTAATTTACAGACGTGTGGGCAGAGTATAGAGATACCACAAGGAATTGTGCCATACAGTGGGACTAGTGTTATACATTGAATGTTTGTGTCCCCCGAAAATTCGTATGTTAAAACCTAATGGCTAACGTGATGATACTTTGAAGTGGAGCCTTTGGAAAGTGACTAGGTCATGAGAGTGGAGCCCTCACAAGTGAGATCAGTGCCCTTATAAAAGAGGCTTGAGAGAGATCCCTTGCCCCTTCTACTATGTCAAGACACATCAAAAAGATGGCCATGTATGAACCAGGAAGCCCTCACCAAACAACTTGATCTTGGACTTCTCAGAACTGAAAGATAAATTTCTGTTATTTAGAAGGCCCCCAGCCGATGGTATTTAGTTATTGCAGCCCTAATAGACAAAGACAGCGCAGCATTGTGTACAACTCTAGGTAAGAAGTTAGAGAAGGAGAGAGAAAAAGAGAGGGAGAGAGAGGTGAGCAGGGGGGAGAGAGAGAGAAGAAGAAAAAGAGAGAGAGAG
>NW_024353908.1:10395655-10499976 GCF_902729225.1 Pteropus medius
ATGTATGTATGTCACCATCTTACAGATAAAACACTAAGACTAAACAACTTCAATTATTTCTCTGAAGTCATATAGCTAGTAGGTAGCTGAGGTGGGATTTTTACCAGATCTGACTAAATTCAAAGCCCTTGAGGATTTTACCGTCGCATGAAATGTGGCTATGCTTGTCTGTAATTTGAGAGCTGAAGGTTTATATATGTGAACCTTCAGTAAGCTCATAGATACATCGATGCCAGGCCTTAAGGGTCATATATGTCATATTTGTATCAACCAACATGCCCTCAATATACACTGGTCTAATATCTTCCAAAATGTACTACCCTCTTAGACATCTTACAGGGTATTTGCATATTGCTCTCTCAGAGTAGAATGTCCTCTCCCAACGTCCCCTCCCACCCCACCACTTTCACCAAGGTCTTCATATCTTTCAAAGCACAACGCATGTTTTCTTTTCTGAAAAACCCAATTCCTAGATTTTTCAGAATTAATGACTTTTCACCTTTGTTCTCCAAATATCTCATTTAGAACATCTATTACCATTAAGTTATTACAACAGTAAATTGTGTGTGTTTTGCCTTGTTCCTTAGCCTATGCAGTAGATATTTGTGGGGTTTGCCTTCTCGGCATCTATTCCTCCTTCTTTGGGTGTCAGTGTCCTGAGTTTTCTTTGGGGAATGAGCCCTCCCCCACTCTCCATCCCTCTGGTTAGTTTGGAACCATATCTTTTCCAACTCCAAGAGTGCCCATGTGACCCAGGCTCAGCCAGTCAAAGTACCACCTCCTCCTGGACTCAGTGATCAGCTTGGCAATGGGTTCATGATCAATCACAGCCAGTCAAGGTAATCCTTGGACTTTTACTAGAATGAACAAGAGAAAGAAGTGGGGGGTGGAGGGGAGAGGGGAAGAGTCTTTTTCTCTTTTCTGTTTTTTCTCTTAGATTTGAATCAGACAACATAAAATCTAGAGCCACCATGTAGAGGGAACCTGTGTAGTAGTGAAGTAGATGAAGAAGAAACTGGAATAAAAAGAGGCAAAGAAGCCAAATCCTAATGACATTTGCTTGAACAGCCTCATTTAGCCAATGCTAGTCCAGTTTTTCCAAATAAATAAGCCTAACAGAGCATCTGGTATACTGAAAATGTTCAGAAAACATTCACTGAACTAATTAAATGGAATCCTTGCAAATTGATATTTGTCCACGTGTCAAAGTCCTATAATACAAATCAAGAAGACAATCAGGTTTTACACTCTTCTCTTTAGTTTTAATATAGTGCTTGAAATGTGTTTGCTAAACACAGATGGAACTTTATGTTCTCCTCTAGCACATAACACATTCAGAGGGAAGATACATTGTGGTTGAATAATGTGTGAGGGAGTGAGAGCCAAGCCTGATGTTTTTAAGGTGTTGAAAACTTACGATGAGCCTGCTGATCTTTTCAGCCCATCTGCTAAGCTGCTCCTGAGGATCACTTGACAGTTTCTGTAAGGGTGAAAGTGTTTGGAATACTATTTCCTACTCTGTAGGAAAAATAAGATTAGGATTTTCCTTTCTGGCATCCTCTTATTTTTTTCTTATGCAAATTCATCTGTCTTTGAGCATTCACCTGCAACAATAGTAGACTTTTTTTGAGTTTCTGAACTGCTCACAATCATTCCCTTAATTTTCACCTAACCCCGAGCAATGGGCTGATAGAAGCTATACTGGACCAGGGGTGGTAGCCTGAAGTGAGCTAGGTTAATTTTCTTCAAGACTCTGGAATTAAAGCAGAGAGCTAGAGACTGGAATTGATTCAGTCATTCCATGTGCCTAGAACTGCAACATGTGGCCTTAAGACTGTAGGTTTGGGCATCTTTACCTACATGTGGAATGAGGACTGTAGGGAAAGATGAGTCTACTGGGTAAAAAAAAAAAAAAGCAGCAGCAGATGTGCAGATACAAGCGGAGATGAAGAGTGTGTACTTGCTGATTCTGGCCATCCCTCCAGTTCACTATTCTCATCTTTTCTGAACCCTCACTGCATTCCTGCTCACAATTCCATTGCAACACATCTGCATCTTTATACTACATCCTCATTTTTTGATTCAGCTAACTCAAGTTGATGTCTGTTTCTAGGGAAAAAAACTGAAAAACTCATGCATTAGCCACAAAATCCTTAAGATGGGGAATTACCTAGGCTAAAAGAGAAGAAATATCCTACTTGAGAGAAACAGTATAAAAGTCATCAAAGAGAGTTGGCAATGGTTATTTCAAAACCATTAAAGCGACTTCTTTCAGCTCTGAGTAGAAAAAAAGAAAGCTGCTCAGTTGGCCAGCTTTGCAGAAGTCAAATGGAATGGACTTACTCCATGGATTCACATAGTTGCTGAAAGTGAATTCTATTCTGCAGTCTTCAGCCTGCAGCTGTGCCATGAAATATATTCCCAGTTGAAAATTCCTTTCCAAGTCCTATCCCATGACTCTATGAAAGTTGTCTGCACACAGGAGCAACTCAAGCTGAGAGGTGTCATGTGCACATCATCACTGACATGTAGACAAGTGTTTAGAAAGTCCATTAAGTAAATGCCTCTTACCAGTATGGGGCACATCTGATGGTTTGACAGCCCTGCCCTACCTCTATATGGTTGGAAAACCCCAACTTGGCTCATTAAGGAGAAGCAGGCACGATTATTGTGTCAAAAAACATTAGTGTTCTGCCATTGCATTTGCTTACTGGCATCTGATGAAGCTAAAGAGATTTTAGGTTATGATATCTGCATTTCCTGCTCCTCTTTGTTTTGAAAATATGTGTGGCATAGTGTAGACAGGGAATATCACTTAAGCTTCTGGCCAGTCCTCCCCAATCCACAAATAGACTGGTATCCTCATCAAAAGAGTCTATCCCTGCTCCTTTTTTCTTCACTGTTTTCTGAGCAAACAAGCTATTGAAATCAACAAAAGGAAGTATGTTCGTTTTTGTCCTTAAAAAAAGAGAGAAAAATAAATGACCTTTCCCTTATGTTAATTAAAAGATAATTATCCACATTACTGAACATGCTTTGGAAATATTTGGGCAAAAGTACAAACAGCACGTTTATGAAATCTGCAGATGATATTAAACTGGCCAACCCTGCTTTTATTATTAATGACAATGAATCAGGCAGCCAGATTCAGCAATAGCATCAGTGAGAGGGGAAGGATGCAGTAGAGAAAGTTACATTTCTGAGAAAAGCAAAAAAAAGCTATGAAAAATCAAAATCAATCTACAACACAGATGTAGTGTGACTGGTGGACAGGTGAGCCTTGAAAATTCACTTGTCAAGCCCACATGGGCATGAGTGGATGGCCAGTTAGAGATCCCTGTACTCTGGGGATGAGAGCTAAGCTATTTTTAGTCCCACAAGTAAAGGTATTGTGTCTCAAGACAAATAGTCTTTTCTTTCAAAACTTTAATAAGACCACACCTGGCATAGGGTGTTTAGTTCTGGAACTGCACCAGAATGATGTTTGAAAAAAAGAAAAAAGAAAAAAACTCTCTTAATATGTAATTTTTCAGGTTTTATTTTTCCAAGAAAGAAAGGCACCACCTTTATTATTTGTTTGTTTGTTTGTTTTAGTGATTCTTAACAATATATCACCTTTTATTGCCTAGGATCATCTTTGAGTGTATTTGAAAGAAAAGAAATCTGGATGCCTAGAAGTCATCCCAAAATTAACATATTCAACCCAGAGCTCTGGTCTCTTCCCCACAACTCCCATCAAATCTGCCTTTTCCTCGATCTTCCTATCTCAGTTATTGAAATTCCATCCTTCCAGTTATTCATGCTTTAGAGTGATCCTGGAATTCGTTCTTTCTCTCAAACCATAAATCCCATCCATTAGCAAATCTCGTTGGCTCTAGCCTCAGAATACATCCAGATCCTGACCATGTATCATGATCTCCATTGCTAAAACGTTGATCCAAGCCATCAGAATGTCTTGCCATATTTATTGCAATAATATCCTAGTCGGTCTCTCTGTTTTCGTTAAAATGAAGTTCAGATCATGTCACTTTTCTTTTCAAAAGTCCCCAATGGCTTTCCAAATCAGTGTGTAAAGGCCACTAATACCCTTTGTGGTCCGTATCTCTCACTTCTCTGATCACATTTCTACTCTTGCCTTGCCCACTCAACTCCAGCCACACTGGCCTCCTTATTGTTCTTATAAACAGACCAAGAAGATTCTTATTACGTCTTTGTACCTGTGATTCCCTTTGCCTGGAATTATTTTGTCCAGATATACACATGGTTCACTCCCTCAGGTCTTTACTCCAAAATCACCTCTGCAGTGTGGCCTTCCTGATCACCCTAATAAAAACTACAACCCACATTCATATCATATGCCCTCTCCCCTCTCTCCCTCTCTGCTTTATCTTTCTTCATTGTACCTATTATCAACCGACATACTATAAATTCTTGTTTATTATTTGTCTTTCCTCTAAGAGACACCCCAAAATATACATTTCTGCCATCATTTGCTTTTGTCTGTGACATTCCCACACCTAGAAGAGTACTGATGGCACAGCAGGAGGTCTACAAACACTTGCTGGAAAATGGAATGCAACTTGATGCCTGTTGGCATGATGGCAATGCTAACTTTCATAATCAAAATACTTGTTTAGAGCTAGTAAATTCCAAAAAATAACTTAGTTCAACTCTAAAGAGCACCTCCACAACTATAGCAGAGTGAGTTCTGCTTTTAAAATAACTTCCTTTTCTACATAGAGCATGTAACCTCCACTCAGAGGCTAAATAGCATTGCTTTCTAAGCTGGCACTATTTCTAGCTAGAGTGCTGCTCTATTATATTTTTAATCAGTAGGGAATATATTTGCACAAGCATGCAATGGCTAAGTGAATGCCCTTTAATAATAAATCTCAGAAATGAGGAAAGCGATGCTCAGAAAAGTGAATCTAATAGAACATTGACCCCAGAATGAGACAGAAGCTAACACTGTCAGGCAGTGTTCTCAGCACTTACTTATATTAACTTGTTTAGTATTCACAACAACCCTAGGGGATATTTCTATTACAGAGATGGGAAAACTAAGGCAGAGAAAGTGGGAATAATTTTTCTAAGGCCCTTCATGCCTTAGGAGACAGTGGTTGGAACCCAGGCAGACTGGCCCCAGAGTCCATGTTCTTATACACTAGGCAAGCCAGGAGTATTCAAGCTTTTTGGTCTCAGGACTTCCTTATGCTACTAAAAAATATTAAGGAGTCTAAATAGCTTTGTTTATGTACATTATTCCTATCAATATTTTTTGTATTCAAAATCAAAAATAAGAAATTTAAAAATATTTCTTCATTAACTCATTCGAAAAAATAATGATAAACTCATTATATGTTAACATAAATAACATATCTTAATAATTATATTTTCCAAAACAGAAAACATTTGGCAAAAAGAGTAGCATTATTTTACATTTAATGTCTGACTTAATAAGAAAGTTTGATGATCAAATCTGCCTTCAATTTGTTATATGTTGTTTTGATTGAAGTGTATGAAAAAAATCTAGCTTCACACAGATACATAACCAGAAAAGTTTAATAGCTTTTTCAGATAATTATAGCTTTTCTTTGATAGTTCACAAAACTCAACACAAGCTATGTTCATAAAGGTTAGCTGTAATGTGGAATCTGGAACTATATCAATGAACTTTCACCCTCATAGTAAAATCTATGGGTCCATTTTGCAATTTCTATGGTTCTTTTACTCATGCATAATTTTTAACAGCATTAGATGTTTGGAAGATAGTAGTTCACTGAGTTTTGCAGATCTTCCAAAAAAAATTTTTTTAACAGATTCATTAATGTCATCACTCTTATTTTAAAAAGGCTTTAAGAATGGAAAAGCCGACAAGCTCATGGTGGCAGAAACAAGTTTCCCAATATTCTAATTTTTGTTTGAAAGCTCAAATTGTGTTATAGGCAGCAAGTACTTTTAGGTTATTATCCCAGAGGCCCTTATGATCATTCATATGACATATATCTCTAGACATTGGCTTCCATTTATGTTTTTATCTTCTGAAACTTTGACTTACGTGACTGTTTATCAGAAGTCCTCATATAATATCTCTGCGGAAAATGTTACATCAGCTTATATAATTAACATCACTGATAAAAAATTAAATATTTTGCTAAGGTGCCAACAGCTTTATGCACCATTGCTTTTCAGCCATCAGTGCAAATGTCAACACAATAAAAAAGGTAAGTAATGTCTTGGAGTTATTATGCAAATAGTTTTGACCACACAGCCCCTCGAAAAGGCCAAAAGGCCTTTGGCATTATGACAGGTCCACAGGCTTTGAGAACTTTTGCACTAGGTTGACTGACATCTCACATCTATACCCAACTTCTCACAAATTGTGCCACTTTAGCTTCTCCAAGCTTCAGTTTCCTCACCTGTAAAATGTAGATATTAATATATAACTCTGATCTTACAAAATTATCTTGAAAATTTGAGATAATGTATGTTAAGTATTTGGCACACAGTAGGTACTTGAAAAGTGGTAACTGTAATGAGTGTTGACTAAGCCCACAGTAAGTTATTGGCAAAGCTAAAACCCAAACTCACATTTCCGGATTCTTGCCCAGAACTTTCCCTGCTGCATCACATCAGCAGGAGCAAAATAGATCCCTTCATGCCTATTGTTATAGCAAGAAGCAAAGTTGACAGTTCAGTTGATTGAATTGATTCAGTGGTCTCCCTAGTTAATGTCCTAGATGATAAATGGAAGCAGTTAAGTGAAGTCGTTGAGAATACGTATGACCTGCACTTGAGTCATGAATTTTTTGTATACTAGTGATATGACCTTGAGCAAGTTCTCTTGAGCTTCAGTTCTCTCTTCTGGAAAATTGAACAATAAGAGCACCTATCTTACAACACTGCTATGAGGATTAAATGAGATAATGCACAGAAAAAGTAAAGTACCAGGCCAATGTAAAGGCTTAATAATGGTCAGCTGCTCGCTATTATAACATAATGACTATCGTTATTCTCTTCATAGCTCAACTTAATATCGCTTCTTTAGGGATGCCTTTTCTGACTCACTAATGAAGGCACTCATTTTCAGATCTCGTTACTTCTTCACTGGACTTAATATAGCCATAATATTATATTAAATATATGATTATTTGATTAATGTTTAGCACATACACTAGGTTCTAAACTCAATAAAGACAGGGAAGGGGGTCTGTTATGCTCATTATTTTATCCCCAGCACCTGGCTCAGTGCCCAGCATAAAGCAGGTTTCTATAAATACTTATCAAAGGAATGAACTAGTTAATTTACTAGCTTGACAAACTATTATATAATTTTTCTGAACTTCCTCTGGCACTTGTTACTCAAAGTATGACCCGCGGGCCAGGAACAGCAGCCTAACCTGGTAGCTTGTTGGAAATGCAGACCCTCAGGCCTCACTCTAGAATTATATAATCTAAATATGCACTTTAACGAAATCTCCAGGTCATTCATATGCTCATAAATGTTTTAGAAGTACTGAGTGGGGGAGGGGAGGAAGGAGAGGAAGAAGGAAATGAAAAAGAAAGGGAGGAGAGGGGAAGGGAGAGGTGGGGAAGGGAAGGGAAGGGAAGAGAAGGGGAAAAAGAGACAATCACTACATTTCCTGGGTAAAGCAAGTGCTCTCTTCCACAATTCCAGGTGTCATTACATTCCCAATACAAACATTATTACAAATATTACCATTTCTAAAAACCAGCTGCATTTTAACTTTTTTCAGCCCCAGCCAGACTGCTCTTATTTCCTATTCGCATATGATTTTTTCCAGAAGACTATTTTGGCCTCAGTTGAATAATTTATTTCAGACACTTTACATCTTAAAATATTCTCTGGAGGAGACAGAAACACATTCTGTGCCCACTCCTGGAAAAACAGCGCTAAACCATGAAGTAGGGATATCATTTTAGTTAAAATTGCAAAATTTGAATGCCTGCTTGTCCAGCACAACCTCAGAAACAGGAAAAGAGAAACATCAAAATCACTTCTCCTATAATAGCACCAAACCAGTCCCATTGTAACAGCCCAAAGAGATTATATAATAATATGCATAGTACCCAGTTGACCCCTGCAAAAATTACAGACTAGCTTTTTAATGAAAGGTTATTTTTAAAATTAATTCCCATTTTTGAATGGTAAAGCCCATCCATCCATCATTGAATAGTAATATACAGGAACTCGAAGAGATTCAATGAGTGGTTCATTTGCCTGTGTTCAATCTTACACATGTTTTGAGATGTAGTTTCAAAATTCTCTTTGCTGCAGTGTCCTCTGCTCCCAAGGGCAGAAATGGAGCTGGCCAGAAGCAATGCACATTTTACTCCATTGGGTCCTCCCTTCTGTCCAGTGCATTTACCTGGCAAAATCTGAATCTGAGAGCCGATAATTATCAAATAGCACTTAAATTTGCTACTGGATATTTTTATATAGTGTGTTACTTACCTGAGACTCTCCTCTCTTTGACACTCTCCCTCGCTTGTCTCCTGCAGATCTAAGAAATGTCTGTCCTGAGAAAGAAAGAAGCTGAAGAATCTGTAGAATTAATCCTTTGAGTGGTTTTGCCCTTGTGGCCATGGTGTACCCTTCCCTAACTCTTTGGGCTCCCCAGGGTCACCAGTATGGACACATGTTAAGAAGAGGATGATTGTGATCAGGGTACAAGATAGAGATCCAAGCTGAAGTAATAGCTGTCCTGATGATCTTGTCTAAGCAGGTGAGCCAAGGGGCCCAAGTGCAGCCATTTTCTCCATTTACAGACACAAAAAACATAATGTCATCGATTACTTGGAAGAGAGCAGTTCCCAGCTCAGCCAAGCTTTGTGTAATGTGAAGAAACTGGGCTTTGGAATCATATGGCTCAGAATTTGAATCCTGGCTCTCACACTTGCTAGCTATGCCTCCTTGAGAAAATTGTATTTTATTATCTAAGCCTCAGTTTACTAATCTCTAAGACAATAGGTATATAATATTCATTTTGTGGGGATTAAAGGAGATTTTGTTACATAACGTGCCTGGCACGTGGGCAACTGTCAAGAAGTGTTAGGTGCCCTCTCCCTTTTCCACTTTCTTGACCAGTGCCATGGTACATTTCCCTGTCCCTGAAAGTGCTGAAGGGAAAAGAAAAGAAGAAATGGAGAGAGGAGCAAGGGAAAAGGAGAAAAAGTAAGAACGGTGAAGTAGTGTTTATCTACAAGCATAACTTGAAGAAAACTTGACTGCATAATAGCTGTAGTTCTTGAAGTCATAGTTAAAAAGAATTCTCTTTTTAATGTAAAGTCTACCATATGCTTGTTTATTGTTTAATTTTTTTCCCCATTAGCTATTTTAGCGTTATCTTTTAGAATTCATCAGTACCTCTCCTATAGGATTACTATTGAAATAAACTCTGCCATCCAGACACTTTGTTATTGATCCTACAAGAGTTTAGGAAGAGGATTAATGTGGCTCTCTGTCACAGCTTTGAGCTTTGCTCTGGTGGCACTGGAACCCTGTCCCAAGAAGTCACCCCATTGCCATCGTACTTGGGCTGCTTTATCAGAAAAGCAATGTCAAGGAGAGGGAAGCACTTGGAGATTGATGGGGAGTCAGGAATAGGAGTCTTAATCCATGGAGCCCCTGGACAGCTCCGTAAGACAATCTTTAAATTGTACCAGAGAGAATAGCAGTCTCAAGATATCTGAAAGGAGTTTTAGCAGCTAAAAGTCTAAGATGACGTGAAGGGAACCCTCCTACATCCTTCAGGGTGTTGTTGATGAATGAGGTTAGTTTGCACAGAGTGAGGACACAAGGGGTGAGTTGTGTAGACTGAGAGACTAAATTGAAAATTAAGGACAGTGTAGCAACTACAAGCATCACCAATATGTTGTTCCTGATGCCCCTGATATTTTGACATCAGTCGATTCCAGAAATTCCTACCCATCTTGTATGTTATAATACTGACAACATTTCTGGTGACCCTTTATTTGTTTTACTACCCTCATGCCATAAGCAGCAGTATTGCCGTAATTTTATGAAAAATGGCAAAAACTTTATACTTACCTAACTATTCATCATGAGCCACCATTTATTTTCTGTGTAGGATTTCTGACACGGTGGGTAGAAACTACAGCTGCACATTGGAATCACCTGGGAGTTCCAATGCCTAGACCATACATCATGTCAATTAAATCTTAGTCTTTGAGAGTTAGACACAGGCATCAGATTTTTTTGAGCTTCCCAGGTGATTCTAATGTGAAATCAAGTTTGAGAATCAATCATAGTTTAAAGGAGGTGTGAGTGGAGTGGAGGGTGAATTGACCTAACACAACTTTGAAATAACTCGAGCAGGAGATCGACACTTGCATTGGGCAACTAATGGAGGTAGTGCAAAAGTCTTGTGCACCTTTTTGCATATCTAATGAAACATTTTATGTAAAGTCAGATTTGCACATTATATGAGTGTCAAGTACCCCAGGAAGTATAGTAGATAAGTCTAGAGCCTTGATGTTTTTAAAATCTTCACAAACATTTATGCTCACATTCTTTGTACCAGGCACAATGTGAGTTGTTAATGAAAGGTTATTTTTAAAATTATGATGGGATGATCATGATATTAATATTAATATAATTAGTAATAACAACTAGCATTCACTAAATGCCTACTCTGAGCAGGTATTGTGTTGAATGCTGTACACATATTTCTTATTTAATCTTCCTGTAAACACTGAGGTACATATTATTAAGCATTTCCCTACTATGAATGAGATTCAAAGAATTTAAATAACTTACCCGAAGTTATACAGCTAGCACATGTCAGAAGTGAGATTTTAAGCCAAGGATTTGAAATCTCATTTGACACTCAATGATGAATTAAGTAAATGAGGCAGTGCCCCACTTTTTAATTAAGATTTTTATTATATTATTCTGGTATTACCAGAGCTAACACAATGATAGGCTCATGATACTTTTACAAAATATTCGCTGAATGAGATGTTTTCCTACCCTCTCAGCCTGGTATAAAAAATAGATATATGATGATAGTAATATAACGTACTACTAGCTGTCTTAAGTGTTGTCAGAACACAAATAAGGAGCAATTAATTCTACTTAAGTGGAGAGGATGCTGTCAGGGAGGCTTACGAATAAGAGAGAGTAGTTTTTGGAGGGCATAAAGACCGAACAGGAGCCTGCCAGGCAGAAAAGAAAGAAGCATGCCAAACAGAAGGAATGGAAGAAGCAAACACATGGGCATAAAAATGTAAGGAATTCTGGAGAAATAATTAACCTCTATCAGTGGTTCACAAAATTAAGTGTGTGTTGCAATCACCTGGAGGCTCATTAAAACAGATTGCTGGGCAGAATTCCCAGAGACCAAGAATTTGCATTTCTAATGAGTTCACAGGTGATTCTGATCCTTCTTGTCCAGGGACCACACTTTGTTGAGAGCCCTGGTCTACACAGGAGGATCATCTGGAAACCCCCACAGCTTGTGTGTGCATGAGAAGCCTGCCAAAGTCAGCAAGACTTATACCAAAAGAAAATTCCCCAAAAGGATGAGGATTTCTTCTTTTCCTGCAAGGAGCAGTGGTTAAATTTTACTGTTGATTTTGGGAGCAATTCATGCTGAAGCTCTCCAGTGGGAGGAAGAGGAGAAACCACAACTCAGGACTGAAACTAGGGAACCTGGGATTTGATTGCATTTCTGCCCCATCAGTGTCCCTATTCACAGGTTAGTGAGGGCTTGCAGCTAGAGGAGCTGAAGCACACTAGCTCTTTTGTTGTTCCAGAAAGTGTTTGTGCCAGATTCTCAGGGAATATGGCATTTTTCACAACTCTTCCTCCAGTTTTGGCCCTGTATCTTCTGACCACAGGTGAGTTATTGTGTTTATCACCAAGATAATCTGTTGACCACTTATGGCCACAAGGGGTAAGAGGACCTGTGGAAATGCTCTCACATGCAGAGAATGGAGAGGGTGCTAGAATGTCAGGCTACCCTTGATGGGGCTGAGAGAGATGACATCCTTATGAAATTCTTCCCTTTCCTCCACTCCTCCACTTCTAATTCAATTACCATGCATTGCTTCTCTCATTTTCCAGGATGGAAAAATCCAGGTTGAATCTGCTATTATTCTCTAACCCCTTCAGAGAAAGGCTAGCCTCCAATGTTGGAATCAATCTCTCTCTCTCTCTCTCTCTCTCTCTCATATTTGCCCAATAACTGGGAACATGAAGTATCAAACTCCAATACCTACTTTTTTCACAAAATTGCTTTGCCAGCTGAAGCCAGCTGAAGCCAATAGCTGTGTGTGTTACATTCCTGACAGGGGCTCTTCCAAATACCACTATTAATGCCAGGATTGACAGGAGTGGATCTTGCCTACCAAAGACAGAGAAAAGAAACAGGCTCATGTTGTTTGGACTCCGTGTTCCATCTTTGTTTTAATTTCTAATGCAATCCCCATTACTCTATTGTAGTCTTCTGGAAAATGTCTAGAAGCCTACTTAGTAGTCCATTGGCCAAGATAGTGCTGGAGACACTGTTTTCATTTTGGGGTTTTAATTTTCTTTATGTTGGCCAAGAAGGAGGAGAAAGAATGATGGACTAAAAGATAAACATTACCTGAGAGAGAGTGAGGCTGGTGTCAGGAGTTGCCTAGGAGACCCATGCCCCATTTCTTTGGGAGATGGGAGCTTTATTATCAGCATTCTTGATGAGACTCGGCTTCCTATTCAGAGATGAAGTATTTTTGTCATCATGTCTATCGAACCTCACAAGAACCCAATTAGGGGAGATTGCCTCAACAGAGGAGGCTGATTAAATTCACAGATTTATTGCAAAACCACTTTGGGAGTTGTGGAAAATGGATTTCACTGCTGAGCTTCCTTGCTTTAAAAAAAGAAAAATGTCAAGCTGCAAGTCTGCACCTTGTATTATCCATCTCTAACAGATCATAAAACATCCATACCCTTGCATGCAGTTTATTCTTCTCCAGAGAGGCTCAAGATACTTCTTCCACGCCCACAGTGCCTCCCCAAGGGGTAGGTGATGGCTTCTGTGTTCATGTGACACAAAGGAAATTCTGACCCAGGGTCAGGGTGTGGTAGGCAGAGGCCTACTGTCAGGATATAGGTGAAAAGAGAAGACTTTCCTTTACACAGCTTGCAACCAATGTGAGCAGGCAGTCCTTGCTTCTGTTTGAGTCCCAAAAAAGCTATTGTGATTGGTATGATGTAAATGAAGTCAGTATTTTCACTGAAATGAGGATGGCTCTGAGGATACCTTCCTGCCCCAAAACGTTACAGAAATAACCACAAGCACCACTTTAAAACTTAACTTTCTAACAAAAATATTCAAGATAAATATTCTCCTTCCAAAATCTTTGGTTTTGTTTATTTTAAAGCAGCATTTCTCAAATCGTTTTCTGCAGAACATTAACCTCATGGAATGCCCTGGAATAAAAGATTTTATGTGGCAAAATTGGGGCAATACTGAATGCTATGTGCCTCTTGATTCACAATGCTAAATTTATTAACATGCTAAAAGTAACAGCTAACTCTTGTTGAAAGTCTATCTGAGCCAAACATTATCAAGCACTTTTATATTTACCTCACCAAGTCTTCCAGAAATGATCTTCTAAAATAGATAGATTCTATATTACACATAAGGAACATGAGGTTTGGAGTAGTTAAATGAGTTGGCTATTTAAAGGTTAAAAGATAAAAAGTGGAGCTAGGTTTCAAATCCACTCTCATCCCCAAGTCTATATTCTTAACCACTAAGCTTTATCACTTTTCCACTAACTTTATGGTACTCGCACCGCTGTTGCTGTTATTTTTTTTCATTATGTTATTTTACACAATTGAGTCCATTCCTAATTATGACGGTTGGTCATCTTTTGTTGGTATCTTTAATATTTTTATTCATGTCATCATATAGAGCCAGGTTGGTATTATTTTGGGTACTATCTTCCTTTAACAGCAAGCTTTTATGCTCTGACTCACTTGGCCTTCATATAACTGCTTCAAGCATGCCTTAGTGGATTTTCATCTGTATGTTTGACAGTTTATGAATAAATAAAGATGTAACAGAGACAGGATGTGTCTGAGTTTATTTACCCTGCCTTTGGCAAGGGAGTTTTCCTCCACAAAATGATGAAAGTGAGTAAAAAGTAAAAGTAAGATTAAAAATGATTCCTGCAGTGTATAGTTGGCTCTCATGTGTGAGATCGAGACTTCTTGCACCACTGGATCTTAATAACTATTAAACGATTAGTTATTTCACTTGCTCAGGGAATGGACTTTCTGAGGAGGGGAGAAGAAAAGAATGTGAGTTATTAGCAGTAGCCGTATCTCTGCAGGAGCAGAGCCAAAAGGCTCTAGAAGTGGTGTCCTTGGTTCCATAAGATTGCACAGGGTACCTAATCTCTTCCATCATGCTGGACCCCAATTAAGTCGGCTTCCTTGACTGTGCTCTCTGAGAGCCCACATGTGATAAGATTTGCCCTCCCTTTGCCCCCTTGATCAGTCAGGAAGAATTTAATGAGCACCTACACTGCATTCAGTATTTTTTTTATACACAGGCCAGTTGCCTGGTGTGGCTGGGATGAGGTTGGAAGAAATTTTTGTTGTTAAAACTGTGCTTAATGTTTTCCAAGGATTATCTCCTTCCATATCCCTAACCGTCTTATAAGGGAGACCCTATTATTAGCTGTGGTTGATGGAAGAGAAGACTGAGGCCAAGAGAAGAGAAATGGCTTGTTAAAAAAAACACAGCTAGTAAGGGGCAGAGTCGGGACACGACTCACACTCCCTCAAACTAAAGCCTGTACCCTTTACAATTATCAAATAGCAGAGAAGTAAATGGAAACTCCTCCACTATCACTCTTCTTGTGGACTAAGTGGGTTCTTATTATGTTTAAGAAACATAAATAAAGAAGAAAAAGGTTTGATTCATGTATTAAAAACAAATGTTATTACCAATCAAGTAAGTGTGAACTTCACTGCTGATAGGAGACCAAAAACAAAACAAAACAAAACAAAATCAGGAAATCATTTATTCTAGGGAAAACACTAATTATATGGATATAAACTCTTCTGGGTAAAACTGCCATGAATACCAATGTTGCCTGTAGCCTGAACGACCTCTAGTTTCACTGTGATTGAGATATTAGAATTTTCTTTTTATTTCTCCAGCCTTACAGAGAGTACTTGAAGTTGTCTTGTGTTTCATTCTTTCAAATAACACTATACAATATAATAAGCTCATTTTTTAAAACTTAGGAGATAACTAGAAATCTCCCACAATCATGAAGATGTCAGTGAAGGGGGAAGTTAGAAGTGGGGGTAATTATACTGCCTTTATCCATCGAAAGCTTTAAATATTAAAAGCTACTCAGTAATGAAATATTAAAAGCTACTCAGTAATGAAAAGAAATGAGCTATCAAGCCACAAAAAGACATGGAGGAAACTTAAATGCATATTGCTAAGTGAAAGACAATAATCTGCAAAGACTACATACTGTATGAGTCCCACTATGACATTCTGGAAAAGGTAAACACGGAGACAGTAAAACAATCCATGGTTGCCAGGGATTGACAGTAAGGGGGTATGACAGGTAGAGCACAGGAGATTGTTAGGGCAGTGAAACCGTTCTGTGTGATATCATTATGGTGAACACATGTCATTATACATTCGTCAAAACCCACAGAATACACAATGTAAAGAGTAGACTCTAATGTAAATAATAGATTTTAGTTAATAATAATGTATTAATAATGGCTCATCAATTATAATATCCCACACTATCGCACTAATGTAAAATGTGAATAATAGAAAACTCAGGTTGGCTGCAGGGTGATGGAGTAGATAGGAACCCTACTTTCCGCTCAATTTCTCTGTAAACCTAAAACTGCTCAAAAAATATTTTTTTAAGCAAAAGAGAACCACATGGTTTCTTTAGAGTCATAGCATTTCTGTAGATCATAGTACCCGTGTGGGGAAAAAAAAATGATAATCTTCTCAGTGCATAATATCAGCTCAGTGCTCAGGTGTGACAACTGCGGAATGTATAAAAGGTCAATTTAAACGTCTCACTGGGTTGGAAAAACAAAGCGGACTTTGTGTCACAATAGAACCCATCCCGTGGAACCATGGAGATGGCAGAAGATAAAACAATACTCTTTATCACTAGTAGATTAACCAGCAAGGACATGTTCTTTTTATTTAGCCTATAGGCTCCTAAGGACAATGGGCCTTTTGTCCTTACACCTGTTGAAGGGGAAAGGCGCCCTTGACAGAGACCTGGTGGGGTTTATGTGAGGCCATGCAGTTCAGATTTCTTACCTATGTCTCTGACGGTACATCCCGTTTCATAACATGCCTTCCAGCAAAGGAACTTGGAGAGTGAGCCATCAGCTTTCAAAGGGGAAGGAAGCAGGTCCATGGTTTATTCAGGAAGAATAATAGAATATAGAAATCTGTGTTGAAGAGCGATATAACAAAGTTGTAGCATGTTTCAGCTCTCAGCCAGACACTGGCCTGGAGTTCCAGGAGGGTCCCGCTCTTTCCTTGGTCCTGCTCCTTCCTTGTGCTCAGCTTCTAGCTCAACGCCAGGCACAGAGTAAAAATTCAGCAGAGGCAGGGCTTGCTAGATGAATGCACATCTGGGACTTTGCTAAAGAAAAGGAAACAACAAAATGATTCATCAAGGTAAACACCTGATTTTTCTAGCTGTTTCACTGAGGTATCCATCTAAACCTTATATGATGCGTGTTAATGGCTTTCTTCAGCCTAAATCCTTGTTTGGATAAGATCTGCTGCTTTTGAATGCCTCCTCTTGCGAACACACTTTTCTTTGGGGCAAACAACCTTCCCCCTATTCTTAGTGTGTGAAGTTTGAATTTAATACTTCCTTTGGGCTCAAGGGGATGGTCTGTGGCCTGAGCCCAGCCAAGCAGAGCTCTGTGTCACTTGGCCTCAGTGAAATTCAGAGAAAGACACATAACTCAAGCTGAACTCATGAGAATCCCATGGCATGATTTAAAATAGAAATGTTCTTAATCTGCTTGGGTTGAGAAATAATAAAATTCAAGCCTAGAATTACTAGTGCACTTCTTAGCCACCACTACTCAAGAAAAATCTCCTTGAAGATAAAGCCAAAACATAGCAGAACTGAGCTGGAAGATGGAGAGAGAACAAGTCCTGGTAAAAATATTTGAGCAACTTGAACTAGCCAAGCCTGAAATCAACACATTTCCTGGACCCTTCAACGAAATGGACCACTAAATCCCCAGGATTTCAACCACTTTATAATCAATTATAATTTACCAGTATATCCATTTTCTCCCTTATTTTGAAATTCTGAGTCATTACTGTTCTTTCATATGTCCATGTCCTTCTGATTAGAATTTAGTAGGAAAATTCTAACTGGGAAATGTTCTGTCCAGTGCTTCTACAACTTCTCTCAGTCCAATCATGCCTCCAGACAGAAAAAGATAACATTTGAAATTAGAAGTCCTTAAAATACCATTTCCAAATTCCAACAAAAGGCAGAATTCTCCCTCGTCGAACATTTCACTTCACCATGAACTCTAAATCTTTTCATGTCTTAGCAAAAGTTGGCATGTGGCAGATTCCTGCTGAACAGATTGAGACATCAAAGAATTGGCCCTTGGTGGTGCCTGGCACACGATTTAAAGACGTGGCATCGTGCCACTTCTCCCCCTCCCACTCAATGTGCCATGAATAGTAGGAGTGGGCTCAAGGGCTAGGGCAGCTTCGACTTGAAAAATAACCTTGAAAATCATGGATGGGTTTGAAGGATGAAGAAAGAGGCTTGTAACTCTTCACCACACTCTCAGTATTAAATATAATAAGAACTAACATCTACTGAGTGCTACTGTACCAATTATGGTGCTAAGTACTCTTCCTGTATCATCCTTTTTAACTCTCACTTACTATAAACCTCTGTTGTGGTAGATCCCATTATATTCCCCATTTTACAGTTGAAGAAATGGGACCTAGAAAAGTTACTGAACCTGCCCTGGATCACTGACCAGGATTCAGACCCAGGTTGCAGGGCAGGCTCTTCATCACAACATAGTGTTGTATGTTAGGAACAAAAACAGTGCCTGGATTATGGCTTTAGAATTATGCAAATGAATGTTATGGCTGAAAGAAAGCTTAAGCATCATTTGGCCTGATGGTAGAGACATCTCTTGAGTCATGGGAGTCCTACACACAACGAGTGGATGATATAAGGAAAGCAACACTGACAGCTGCAGAGACATCAGGCCCAGGCTCCTTTTGAAGCCAGTGAGAAGTAAGCTGTTCTTTCTGACTCCTTCGCTGCAAAGATGGAGAAACAAATTGCTAATGGAAGAGAAGCTCTGATGCATAGAATCCCCAGCGTGAGTCAACTGTGCACTGCTAGCCAGTCTGAAAACCTGCCTTCCTGAGACGGTTTATAGACAGCTGACTCAGGCCATTTGAATATCTATTTCCCTCTTACGCTTTACCAGAATTTTAAGATCACGAAATAATTCTTAAATATGAATCGATATGCACATTCGTATTCCATCCAACATTTTTTTTATGGACCAGAAACTTCCTTGTATAATGTTTGAAACAAGAAATATATAGTGGTTGAAAGCAATATAAAAAAAGCCAGATAACTCTTCACCCACGTCCCCTTCATCTGGTGATCTAATGCTTCAGCCTCCTTCCCCAGACTAAGTTAGCATTCCCATAGAACCTTATGATTTCCCTTTTATAGTATTTATTACATTTATAATAATTTTCTTAATACTTGTCTTCTCCACTAGACCAATAATACCCTGAGGACTGAGATTGCATTGCTCTTACTGAGAATGCATTACTGCATTACCCAGTACCTAAAAGAGTATTTTGTTTAATAGTGGACGGTATTTGCTGAGTAATGAATGAACACTGCAAGATCCTGACATTCAGTCCTAGCTTTTTATAGAATTGGTCTCTTAACTATCACTAGAAAATATGGGAAAGGCACTTATAAAGATTCGAAGTCATCTATGCATACATCAAGCTCTTCAGCTTCACCAGTTCACAAAACACTTTCTAGTTTGTTTTTTTTCATCTTTCCCTGTTTCTTTAAGTCCATTATCTCCTATACTATAACTTAAGGAAACCTCCATTGCATGTTATTGCAATTGGAGCATAATTGAATTTTTCTAAAAATGGGGTTCGTAGACCCGTGGGCATTGGTTTACCTTTTCTTAGGGTTCTGTGAATTCCCTAAGATTTATAAAAAAGATGAAAGCATATATTAAATCATACTGATGAACATTTTTCAACTGAATATAGCCATATGATTTTAATAACTGGGGGTTGTTAAATATATTGCAAATTATCTCACACTCCTCCTTTCAAAAAATGGAGTCTCATTTCCCTTAATGCAGGCAGAACTTAGTGACTTACTTCTAATGAACAACATAAAGTGACCTTGTATGACTTCCAAGACTCGGTTAGGAAAGGAGATATGGCATTCCCCTGGCTCGCTCTTTTGAGGCATGAACCGGGGAAGCCACTGTGTAAGAAATCTGGCTTTCCCAAAGCTGTCAGGCTACAGAGACCAAATGGAGAGATTGCATAGAAATTGCTAGAGGAGTCCCAGCTGTTCGAGTCTTTCTAGCCCAGCTATCGGAGATATGAGTGATACAGACTTTGAGATGACCTCAGCCTCTACAATCACATGAAAGACCCTACCCCATATCTACCCAGCTCAGCCACTCCTAAGCTTCTGACCCAAAGAAATCATGAGAGTAAATGATTATTGGTGTTTTAAGCCACTGAATTTTGTGGTGTTACAAAGGAAAAAATAACTATTATGATGTCCTTACTTGCAGTTGGGTTTATAATTACTTTGGAACCATACATTCATTAGAAGCAAATGAGAAGAGAATACAGGCAGACTTACTAAATGCATGTCAAGTGAGAGATAAAGTTTTGCCATGATTTAAGTAGAGAAAGTGACAAAAATAAGAAAACCAATTTATAACAACTAACTTGGTGTTTCAAGTGGGCTGAACTCAAAGGAATTTTTGTTCAGTCAGTCCCATACTCATGTTGCCAGCAGTTACTTGGTCTAGGTAAAACAACTTCAATTATATTTAACAAATGTAACCAATTTTAATTATACTGGCTTTATTTTGCTTTTATTTTTTTCTTTGATTATATTTAACTTTACAATTGCTTATATAAGTTTTATATGTATACATTTAAGTAATATTATAATAAAATAATTTAACAGAGAACCACACTTATTTTTTCTTAAAGAGGAATCTTAAATTTGAGAATCAATGAGGGAGGATCTTCAGAAAGGCATATGTATCTATAACATGCTATCATCTCATTAACTGTTGTTAAATGAAATAATACCTACTACTATTCACCTTAGAGTATTCTTCATAATTGACCATAGATGTAACAGTTCAATTATAAATTTAGTGTATCTACTTTTAAGTCTTCCAGTTTAAGGCTTATGTTTAAAAGCCCTGTTAATGACAATGATGTTTTTGGTCCATGCATTCTTGGTACACATGCCTTGACTTTTTTGATCAGCAGTCACTTATTCCTCCTGTTTACCAGTTTCAGCTAGAAGATAGCCACCTGTATTTGCAATGCCCTTGATCCCGCTTAAATTTTTGACTAT
This sequence comes from Pteropus medius, assembly GCF_902729225.1. Classification (NCBI taxonomy): domain Eukaryota; kingdom Metazoa; phylum Chordata; class Mammalia; order Chiroptera; family Pteropodidae; genus Pteropus; species Pteropus medius. The sequence continues at coordinate 10,416,356 of NW_024353908.1, forward strand.
GGCACTTAAAATATATTTTATAACAAACCATTATAATGTACCTTTCAAATTTGGTGAATATCATTTTTATATTTTGCTTAAATGAAAATGCAAAAGCTTAATTTATAACTTTTTAATATTTTTAATTGTATATTTTTAATATTTATATATATTGTGAAATGATCACCAAAATAAGTCTAATTAACATGTATCACCACATATAGTCACATTTTTTTCCCCCGTGGAATAACAACTTTTAAGATGTATTCTCTTAGCATCTTTCAACTATGTAGTACAGTATTATTAACTATAGTCACCATGCTGTATGTTCTAAACTTTATTTTTTAAGTTGGTTATCTTTAACGTTATAAAAAGGACATCATGCTTATGCAATGCTTGGGGGCTTTTTTCACTTAATATCGTGTTGCTGAGAGTCATCCATATTGTTGTATACTATTTTAGTTCACATGATTTGACTGTTATATTACATTCCATGGATGAATGTATCACAGTTTAAGCATCTATTCACTCACTGATGGGCACTTGGGTTGCCTCCAGGTTTTTGTCATTGTACACAGTGGTGCTCTGAACATATGTCCTGTTGAACATATGCAAGCATTTCACTGGAGTAGAACTACTGGGTCATAGAGTATGTGAGTCTTTAACTCTTAGAGATAACACTAAGCTCAAATTCAAGGAGATGACATCAATTTACACTCCTACCAGTAATATACATAAATTCCTATGGATTCACATCCTCTCCAATACTTAGTATTATCAACCTTCTTCATTTGGCCATTCAACTATCAGTAAAATGATATCTCATGTGGCCTTGATTTGTATTTCTCTGATTACTAATAATTAATATTTCTTCAACTATGCAACTATTGTACATATGTGTTTTCTCTTCTCTGAAATGCTTATTTCTGTTTTCCGCCCATATTTCTCTTGGATTATTTGTGTTATTCTTATTGATTTATAGGCATTTTAACATATTTTAATACCAATTCTTTATAGATTGTGTAATTGTTGCAGAATATCTTATCAGAATTAGTAACTTATCTTCATAATATCTTTAAGGTGTCCTAATGAAAAAAAGATCTTAAGATAACATACATATGAAATTCAACAATACTAAAGTAGACTTCTAGATAACATGGCAGGGAATAAAATTACCCAGTTTCTTAACTCATGAAGTCAGTTGTGGTAGAAGTTAGCTCTGTATTTGAGCTGTTTCTGAACTAGAACCTACTGCTTTCCACACTTCTGAAAGGTGCTAGACACATCATAGGAACTCAGCCAGAACTTGTTGGAATGAACTAAAATATACTCTGTGGAAACACACTCTAATAAGAACAGTCGACCTCCAAATTGTTTAAACGGATGGCTTGTTTTAGAAAGACATATAAAAAACTGCAAAATAAATTAAAGAATAGGATTGACTGAAGGTCATAGTATTGGGGAAACTTTTTGGCAAACAATCTCATGTGGTTAGATTGGGCAATTTTCTAAGACCATATTTTGGGAATGCCTTGGTATAGGTATTTTTTACTGACTCAATTAAAAGACTTTTGTACATAGAAAAATTATCTTTGGAGCTAGAGAAAGAAATAATAATTAAATGCTACACCTTCTTAAAAAGCCATCCATGACCTCAAATTGCCCCCAAATGGACCTATCTACCTCTTTTTCTTCTTCCTTCCTTAGCTTTCACAAAGGCACAAAGCAGGACATAACAACATGATATTTTCATGTGGAGTCATAATATTAAAATGCTGGTTTTTAATCTACTTTTTACCTAAAATACAGAGTCATCTAGCCTCTCTGAGGTACCACCTACCCTATACCCATCACTCCCACCCACCGGGGAATAATTTGTTTCTGAGTGATAGGGTAAAAACATTCATTTTATACCTTCCCTGGTAATGTTTCTCAATTTGACAGTTTGGTAGTGTATTTTTAAATTTTAAAGTATATTATATATGTCATAATATGTAAGACTGCATATTCACATACAGGTAGTATAAGGAATTCAGTTACACACACGCTGTGTACTCATTGTCCAGCTTAAGTAACAAATTTACCAGTCTTACTACAACTTCCCATATCAATCCTTGTCTCCTCATTTATTTATTAAAAAGTATTTATTTGAGTGACTATTATGTGTCAAGCTCTGTTCTAAGCACTACGACACAGTACATTTTTTTTAAAAAAAAAAGAAAGAAAAGACTAAAAGGCTCGACTCATGGTGCTTACATTTTATGAAAAGAAACTGCAGTAGTCCCTCTTATCCACTGTTTCACTTTGCATGGTTTCGGTCAACTACAGACCAAAAATAATAAAAGGAAAATTCTGGATACAAGTAATTCATGAGTTTTAAATTGCTGTTCTGAATAGCGTAATGAAATGTTGCGCTGTCCTGCTCTGTCCTGCCCAGGACATGAACCATTCCTTTGTACAGTGTCTCCATGCTATATATACTACCTGCCTATTAGTCACTTAGTAGCCATTTCAGTTATCAGAGCAACTGTCATAGTATCACGGTCCTTGTGCTCAAGTGACCCTTATTGTACTTAATCATAGCCCCAAAGTGTAAGAGTAGTTATGCTGGCAATTTAGATATGACAAGGAGAAGCCATAAAGTACTTCCTTTAATTGAAAAGGTATGTACATCTAGGAAAAAACAGTACGTATAGGGTTTGGTACTATCTGCAGTTTCAGCCATCCAGTGCAGGTGTTGGAACGTATCCCCCATGGACGAGGAAGGTTATTTTTAATTTAGGGTTCATCATTCCCTTTCCCCCCTCATAGTTTTTATACATGTATCTTCAAATAATATCATTAGTTAATATATAAACTAATATATTAGTTTACTATTATACTGTCTAATTTTCTTCTAAGCCTTGCTTTTTTCACTAAATATTTTGTGCATAAAATGCTAGTTCATTTATTTTCAATATTTTTGGACTTCTTTTATGTGAATACTGCACAGTATATCCATTTTCCTGTTTATTAAGATTATCTTTAAATTTTTGCTATTATAAATGCTACCATGAAATGGTGCTATATATCATTTCTGTTGTGCGTAGCAATAACTCATTGCTATTCATTGTTACATAGTTTTCCATTGTATGTATATATCCAATTTATGTATAATTCTGTATCTCAACATTGAATTATTTCCAGTATTTTTAATGCCACACTTACATACATTTCTTTTGAGTTTGAAGCATATATTTGTGTTGAGTATTGCTGAGTCTTAAGATATGTGTAAGTACAATTGTAGAAGACACTGTCAAACAACTATCTGAAGCGATAATACAATTTGCACTTCCACAGCAATGTATAAGAGTAACCATTCTGGTGGCTGTGTATCACATTGTGCTTTTAATTTTTGTTTACTTGATGATTAATGAAGGTGAGAACTTTTATAAAAGTTTCTTAGCTGTTTAATATCATATTTTTGAAGTACCAATTCAACACTTTTACCTACTTTTTTCTGTTGAGTAGTCTATTTTTTATTCACTTGAAAAAATATGTACATAAGTATTTCCAAACATATAAAGAATAATAACAATGGTATGCCATTTAATAGAAGTGTAATAATAGGCACATTTGTCTTATTCCCAATCTGAGAGATAAAAAATTTAACATTTCACTTAAATATGACATTATTTTAGGTTTCAAAAATTGATTTATCAGATTAAGAAAGTTCTCTTTCATTCCTAGTTTGTTAAATATTATCATGAAAGCTTATTGAATTTATTAAGTGCTTTTTCTATAACTATTAAGATAATAATATGCATTTTCTCCTTTTTGCTATAGATGTAGTGAGTCACACGGCTTAATTTTTAAATGTTAACCCAACCATGGATTTCTAGAATAAATTTAGCTTTGTTGTAACTAACCTTCTTTGAATACTAACGAACTCAGTATGCTGATACTTTGCTCAGAATTTTTTAAAAACTATTTTCATAGTAAAAGTTGGCCTGTAGGTTTACTTTCTTATAACATCTACATCAGTTTTTGGTATTAAGGTTATGCTGGCCTCATTCTGGATATTTTCTTCTGATCTACCTCTCATTCACTAATTCTCTCTACACCTGCATCTAATTTCTATTAAGCCCGTTAATTGGGTTCTTAAATTCAGTTACTTTTTAATTCTCAAGTTACTAATTGATCTCATCTTATTATACCAGTTTTCCACCAGAATTCTCCATCTTATATTAAATATGTTAACATATTTTCTTGATTATTTTAATAGCCATGTCTAATAACAAATCTATTTGGATATTCCTTGGGTCTGTTTCTATTATTTCCCCTTGGTTGTCAATTCTTGTCTTTATGTATGTCTCTTTTTTGTTTGAGTGCTAAACACTGACTTTGAAAAATTATAGAAATAGTTTGAGGCTCTCAACTGCTTCTTTCATTTCAGCAAATTCCATAAGTTGAAAAGCATTTCAGATTACAGGCTCACCACTTTGAGATTCTACTCTTTCTCCAGTCCTAGAATTGCAAATTCTTACTGTATTGATATTGTCTTATCAATGCTTTCAAAGATAATTTTTAAAATATTTTGTCAAGCTTGTCTAGTTATTCTCACAGGTACATTTTGTCTAACATAAGCTAATATGCTATTGCCAGATTTTAATTATCATTTTTCATATTTCAAATGAGTTGAGCCTTCTTAGAAGCTTATTAGACACTCATGTTTTCACTTATACAAAAGTTTCTATTTAATTATTAGTTTCTTCTTATTGGTCTGTAGAAATTCTTAACGTCACAGATTTTTATTGTTGTTAGTTATGTATATTTTATACACTCTCTAATAATTTGTCTTTTTATTCTTTATTTATTTTGATGAATTTATATATTGTTTTTAGTATAGTCATATTCATCAGTCTTTTTTCTTTTGTTTGTGCCTTTTATCTTATCGAGGAACTTCTTCCGTATCTCAATGTCATAAAGATATTCTCTTACTTTTTCTCTAATCATTTTAAAGTTTTTCTTTTTAACTTTTGTCTTTAATCCAAGTATAATTCATGTTTCTGTGTGAGGCAGGGATTTAATTTAATTTTTTTTTTTACATGGATAAGATGTTATCTCAGACCACTTATTGAAATGTGGACCTGAGTATATAAAAAGCTCCTTAACCTCATAACAATATTGTTTCAGGAAACTATGCTCTGAGTAGTGGAGGTCCCTATTATCTTAGTATATATTATGTGTACCCTCCCCCCTAAAATTACCTCTTTTAAAGTTAGTCTTCCCTCAAACAATCTTCTGCTTTAATTTTAGGTTTTCTCACCTCACTATGTCAATGGTATTTGTCAGTCATTATCTCATAGGTTATGAGCTATTTTAAAATCCCCAAAATGCAATGCAAAAACAATACGAATGGATGTCAAAGTAAAATTATAAATCTTGCAAAAGATGTGGGATCTTACCTACTGAGCAGAATTGCTCTCTTCATTCCCAAAGACAATGACAGATGGGGGTATGGCAAAATTAGACCAGTTAGTAACCAAAAAAAGGAACATAAGCAAGTAAGATATGTCACTATAGATGCGTCATATGGGAATTGCTTGAATGTCAAATTTAGAAGTAGTCCTTAGCAAAATATATAAATATCTTGTATATTTTTACAAACTGATATCTATGATCATGATGCAAAATTAAAATTAAAGATGTCAGGACCTTGGACTTAAAGAGGATTTTATGAATTTGACTTCATAGATAGGCAAGGGAAGTAAAAGCAAAAATAAATAAATAGGACTATATCAAACTGAAAAGCTTCTGCACAGCAAAAGAAACTGTCAACAAGGCAAAAAAAAACAACCGGCTGAATGGGAAAATATATTTGGAAGCAATGCCTCCAATAAAGACCTAATATCCAAAATATACAAAGAACTCATACAATCAACAACAACAAAAAAAAACAAACAATCCAATTAAAAAATGGGCAGAAGAACTGAACAAACACTTCTCCCAAAAAGACATACAAATGGCCAATGAACATATGAAAAGATGTTCAACATCATTAGCTATTAGGAAAATGCAAATCAAAACCACAATAAGATACCATCTCACACCTGTTAGAATGGCTATTATCAACAAGACAAGTAATAACAAGTGTTGGAGAGGATGCAGAGAAAAGGAACCCTCATACACTGCTGGTAGGACTGCAAATTGGTACAACCACTATGGCAAACAGTATGGAGGTTCCTCAAAAAACTAAGAATTGATCTACCATATGATCCAGCAATCCCTCTACTGAGTATTTAATCCAAAGACTTGAAAACATATATCTGAAAAGATATATGCATACTGATGTTAATAGCAGCATTATTAACAGTAGCCAGGACATGGAAGCAACTGAAGTGTCCTACAATAGATGATTGGATAAAGAAGCTGTGATACATATATACAATGGAATATTACTCAGCTATAAGAAAGATGAAGTACTGCCATTTGTGACAATATGGATGGATCTTAAGATAATCATGTTCTAAGAATATCTCACAATTAAAATTATGGCTTAAGTTCTCTTAAATATAAAATAAAATATTATTGTTTTTATGTTATGTTGTTTTTTTTTCCAAGATAAAATCCCAATCAAGCATTTTTCACTTCTATTTATTATAAAACTTTGATGACTCAAGATTATGAACAATAACTTGGATGGGGAGAATCGGGGCAGGGGGCTACAAACCACACCTTTGACGTAAAACCACTTTTCAGTGGACATATTTCACAAAACAAGTTTAAACGATTATCAGTGCCAGGACTAGGGTGAGGTGACTAAAGTGCCTAGGGCATAAAACGAGAAAAGTATTAACTCTCAGGATTGTAGAAGAGCAAAGACTGATCTGATTTCTATTGTTATACATCAGTTTTGCCTGTTCTAGTACTTGGTATGAAATCACACGGTATGTTCTCTTCTGTGTCTGGCTTCTCTAAATTTGCATGCTTTTGAGATTAATCCATGTTGTCGTGTGTATCCGTAGTTCATTTACTTTTATTGCTCAATATTCTGTTTTATAAATTTTCATTCTATATCACATTTTGTAAACGTAACACTTTATATTTTATAATACACTTCTTTATATAATATTTTCTAAATGTACCACAATGTGTTTATCCATTCAACTATCGATGAGCATTTGAATTGTTTTTCATTGCTGCCTATTATGAATTAAGCTGTGCTGACACCTGCGTCCAAATCTTTTGTAGGCATGTATTTCCATTTTTCTCGGATAAATGCCTAGGAGAAAAATTGTTCAGTCATATAGTGTTTGTTTAACTTCATAAAAAAGCTATCAAAATATTTTCCCAAAAGTTATAGTATTTTACATAACTATCTGCAATGTATGAGTTTCAGTTGCTCCATATCCTCACCAATATTTGCTATTGTTAGTAATTTTAATTTTAACCATTCTATTGCAATGAAGTGGTATCTCATTGATTGTGCATTCCCCCGAAGTCTAACATGTTGTTGAGTATATTTTCATGTGTTTATTAGCTATCATCTTTTATAAAGTGCCATTTCAAGTCTTTAGCCTATTCCTGTTTTTAATTGAATTGTTGTCTTATTGTGGTACTTAAGAGCCCTTTATATATTCTGGATTATTTATTCTAAATATAAGACCTCTGTCAGTTATGTATTGATAACATTTTCCTCCAATCTGTGGCCTACCTCTTGGTTTTCCTAATGATGGCCTTTGAAGAGAAAAAAAACTTTTAATTTTGATAAAGTCCAATTTATCATTTCTCTTTTATGTTTAGTCTAAGAAATGTTTGCCTACCCCAAAATTACAAATAATTTCTCCTATATTTCATTCCAGAAATATTATAATTTTGGCTTTTACATTTATACTTAAGCTCTATTTTGAATTAATTTTGTTTACGGCATGAAATAGACATCAAAATTCATTTTCTTAAATATGAATGTCTAGTTTTTCCACGTTACTTAATGAAAATAACTTTACTTTTTCATATAATTATCTTAGAACCTTTCCCAAAATCCTGTTGACCATAGGAGTATGGGTCTATTTCTAGACTTTCTTCTGTTCCACTGATCTCTATGTCAGCACTTTTGTCAATATCACATTGTTGTGATTACTAAGCTTTGTAATAAGCATTGAAATAATGTAGTGTAACTGTTCCAGCTTTGTTTTTTTGTTATTGTTTTGGGTTTTTTTTCAAAATCATTTTGGCTATTCTTGGTCTTTTGCATTTCCACATAAATTCTAAAATCAACTTGTCCACTTTTACAAAAACATTTACTGGGATTCTGATGAGGATGTCTTGAAATCTATAAACGAATTTGATAGAACGAACATCTTAACAATACTGAGTTTACCAATCCATGAACATGATATATCTCACTAAGTCTTAAAATTTCTCCCAGTAGTGTTTAGTGGTATTTATTACAAAGATCTTGCACATCTTTCATTAGGCTTATTCCTAGAATATAGCAATTGTTTTTGATGTTACCAATTTACATATTTAAAGTAACAATATATGAGAGTTCTAACAAGAAAGTGGAGAAAATGGAACCCTCGTACATTGTTGGTAGGAATGTAAAGTGGTTCAGTCAATTTGAAAAATAGTTCAGCAGTTCCTCAAAAAGTTAAACATAGAATTACTATATGATCCAGCAATTCTACTACTAAGTATATATCCTCAAAATTGAAAACAAGTACTCAAACAAGTACATGTACATACATGTCCACAGTAACACTATACACAAAAGCCAATAGGTGGAAACAACCCAAATGTCCATTAACAGATGAATGGATAAACAAAATGTGGTATACATACACTGAAATGTTATTTAGCCTTAAAAAAAGAATGAAGTACTCACACATGCTAACAACATAGATGAACCTTGAGAACATTATACTGAGAGAAAAAGTTCAGATATAAAAGGTCATATATTGTATGATTCCATTTGTATGATAATTCATAGAAACAATATAGGTTAGTGGTTATTGGAGGCAGAGTTTGGAAAGGTGGAGAGCAATTGCTTAATTAATAGATGTATGTTTTTCTCTTTTGGGTGATAAAAATGTTTTAGAACTAGACAATGGTGGTGGTTGCACAACACTGTGAATGTGCTAAATGCTTCTGAATTTTTCACTTTTAAATGATTAGTTTCGTCATGTGAATTTCACCTCAATTTAAAAAAAAGAAAAATTTAAAAAATGGTAGTGATATTTATTTTGTCACTACTATATCTCCAGCTACTTTAAGAGTACCTAACATGGAGAAGGGACTCAACGAATATAATTGAATAAATTAAAAACAGCACCTATCTCTGAAGCCCAAGAATTCTCTTTCATAACCATAGCTGGAAAAATATGTTTAAATTTGCCTCCAAAAAGAATGTCTGAACCCACTCATGGCCAGAGTAGAAAATACCAGCTACGATTTCCCTAAAAGATAAAAAGTAGGCCAGGATCTCAGAAAACAACATTCTGCATCTTCTGTCATCTTTACTTTTTCTATAAAGCTAAAATTGCTGACTATGGCTAACCAAGACACCCAACATCTCCTGTCTCACTATCAAATATACCCCCAACAGAAGTAAACTTTATTCACTGTGTTTACTTATTTACTATAAAGAACACTATGTGCAGCAGAGCTGAGCTGTTATGTAAGCCACTATGAGTGTTGTGGGTTACTTTGGCCAAGAACTACATAAATAAAATAAGGCAGAACACAGCAAGAGAGTTATTCAAAATACATAGAGCTAAATATAGTAAGAGCCTTGATTAGCTTCCATTCGTTTGGTTTGTTCACCATTTTTGGTGTATCAGGAACTCTAAGTGGTGCTTTTAACATATTATGTAACTGAATATTCACCCTGGTATTCCTGTTTTTAGATGGGGAAACTAGGGCTCATAGGAGTGATGTAAATACCCTAGGGTCACACAAGAAGAGGCAGAGCAAGCATTTTAACTTGGACACTGGACCAATGAAAGTTGGCTTCATTCTGTTTTTTTGCTATGTCTTTCTTTACAAAGTGAAGTTCATGATAACGAGCAGCCCCACTGCTCTTATACTGTTGGTACCTTGATCACAGTGAAAAAGATTTCAAGTTTAAACAAATCTCAGAGAAGATCTCTGAATGCATTAGCATGCATCATGTGCCAACCTCCAGGCCAGGAGTCAGAATCCCATGATTGGATACTCTCATTTCCCAAAAGAAAGGGGGGACGGTGTTGGCATCTAAAACAAAAACATTCTGCATCTCACATATGTTCTAGGCTATAATTTAAAAGACACCTGAAAAAAAAATGTCATCCATTAAAAACACAATACAAGCAGAATAAAGAAGTAGTCTGTTGGTCAATACTAGTGTAATGCTAGTCTATTGGCAGGGAACACGATGGAACGGGATGAAAATCAGGATGCACTGGTTCTAAGTCCCAGATCAGCCACTCTCTGCATCCTCAGGTCAGCCCAATCTGAGCCTTGATTTCCTAACTATAAATGCAGCAATTGTCATAAATAGTTCCCAACGGCTCTTTCAACTCTAGGTAGCCATGATTTTCTTGGTCTAATCTTGACTTTTGGAGAAAAATTCCTAGATAGCCATGTATGGAAAAGGAGAAGCATTTTACTGCTGTTTTCAATCTAAATACCTCTTTTCTAATCTTTGTTTGCCCTTGCAATGCTGGTTTTGCTTCTAGGACCATAAATTCTCTAGTTTTAAGGTCTGATTTTCACAGCGATTGCAGAGAATGTGTATCTTCCATGGAATGCCCAGCTTAACCCTGCCAGACGCTCACAGAGGAAAAATGAAAAACCAAGTCATTGCTCAGTGAATTGAATCTGTATAACAAAAACCTGTATAAAAATACAGCTTTTAGCTTTTCTGGGTCAACATAACTTCTAAGTAGTAGAGATTTGGTAATTATCAGTTTTATTTGACTGGTGTAGATGAGAGTTTCTTAACATTTTATAATCTATGTCCCCTTTTTTAAAATTAATTTTTATATTTCAATTACAATTGACATTCAGTATTATTTTATATTAGTTTAAGGTGTATAGAATAGTGGTTAGACATTTATGTAATTTACAAAGTGATCTCTCCAATAAGTCTAGTACCCACCTGGCACCATATATAGTTATTACAATATTATTGACAATATTCCCTATGCTTTACTTTACATCCCCATAACTATTTTGTAACTACCCATTTGTACTTCTTAATCCCTTCCCCTTTTTCAACAGCCCCCAACCCCATTCCCATCTGGCAACTATCAGTTTGTTGCTCTGTATCTATGAGTCTGTTTCTATTTTTTCTTTGTTCATTTATTTTGTTCTTTAGATTCCACACATAAGTGAAATCATGTGGTATTTGTCTTTCTCTGTCTGGCTTATTTCACTTAGCAAAATAGCCTCTAGGTCCATCCATGTTGTCACAAATGGTAAGATTTCATTCCTTTTTTTTTTTATGACCAAGTGATATTCCATTGTATGTATATATATTTATATATATATATATATAAAATTGTATTATATATATATTTATATACATTTTTATGACCTAATGATATTCCATTGTATGCATATATATTTATATAATATTACTTTATAAATAATATATATAATAATATATATATAATCTCTTCTTTGCCTACTCATCTATTGATGAGCACTGAGGTTGCCTCCATATCTTGGAGATTGTAAATAACACTGCAATGAACATAGGGGTGCATATATCTATTTGAATTAGTGTTTTGAATTTCCTCAGAAGAATATCCAGAAGTGGAATTGCTGGGTCATAAAATTTTTAATTTTTTGAGGAACTTCCGTACTGTTTTCCATATAGCTGCATCAATTTGCAAACCCACCAACAGTGCACAGGGGTTCCTTTTTCTCCACATCCTCGCTGACATTTGTTGTTTGTTGATTTAGTGATGACTGACATTCTGACAAGTGTGAGGTGATTATCTCGTTGTGGTCCTAATTTACATTTCTCTGATGATTAGTGATGTTGAGCATCTTTTCATATGTCTATTGGCCATCTATCTATTTAGGTCCTCTGCCCATTTTTTAATTGGATTGTTAGATTTTTGGTGTTAAGTTGCATTAGTTCTTTATGGAGTTTAGATATTAATCTCTTATTGGATGTATTATTGGTGAATATCTTCTCCCAATTGGTAGGATGTCTTTCTGTTTTGCTTATGGTTTCCTTTGTTATGCAAAAGATTTTTAGTTTGATTTAGTCCCATTTGTTTATTTTTTCTTTTGTTTCCCTTGCTCAAGGAGATAAATCAGAAAAAATATTACTAAAAACAATGTCAGAGAGTTTTCTGCCTATGTTTCTTTCTAGGAGTTTCATGGTTTGGGAGGTCTTACATTTAAGTCTTTATTCCATTTTAAGTTTATTCTTACATAGGGCATGTAACTATCCAGGTTTCCCAAAACCATTTATTGAGTAGACTATCCTTATGCTATTGTATATACTTGCCTTCTTTTTCATAAATTGATTGACCATATAGGTATGAGTTTATTTTTGGATTCTCTATTCTGTTCCATTGATCTGTGTGAATGTTTTTATGCCAGTACCATGCTATTTTGATTACTATAGCCTTTTGTATAGTTCGATACCAGATAGAATGAAATCTTTAACTTTGTTCACTTTTCTCAAGATTGCTGTGGCTATTTGGAGCCTTTCTTGATTCTATATAAATTTTAGAATTATTTATTCTAGTTCTGTGAAAAAATACCATTGATATTATGATAAGGGTTGCATTAAATCTATAGATTGCTTTGGGTAGTATGGACATTTTAACAATGTTAATTCTTATCCATGAGCACGGTATATGCTTCCATTTATTTGTATCTTCAATTTCTTTCAATGTCTTCTAATTTTCCAAGTACGAGTCTTTTGCCCCCTTGGTTAAATTTATTCCTAGGTATATTTTTCTAATGCAACTGTAAATGGAATTGTCGTCTTACTTTCTTTTCCTGATAGTTCATTATTGATATATAAAAATGCAACTGATTTCTGAATATTTATTTTGTATCCTGCTACTTTACTGAACTCATTTATCAGTTTTAATAGTTTTTTTTTTAATAGGGTTTGCAGTGAATCCATGTATTGTTTTAGGTAGGAAGGACATTTTAACTATATTAATCTTTCCAATCTATTCTACAAGCTTTCACCAATTACATGTAATCATTGGCTCTACTTTCCTTTTTATGTTTTCTATGACAGCTAAAATTCCACTTCACAAGCAAAGTATATCCTTCCATTTATTTGTATCCTCATCAATTTTTTCAGTGTCTTACAGTTTTCAGAGTATAGGTCTTTCACTTCTTTGCTTAAATTTATTCCTAGGTATCTTATAATTTTTTATGCAATTGTAAATGGGGTTATTTTTTAATTTCTCCTTCTGGTCATTAGTGGTATATAGAAATGCAAGAGATTTCTGTATATTGATTCTGTATCCAGCATCTTTACTGAATTTATTTATTATTCTAATAGTTTTTTGGCAGAATCTTTAGGGTTCTCTATATATTGTAACATGTCCTTTGCAAATAATGGCACTTTTACGTTTCCTTTCCAATTCGAATGCATTTTATTTATTTTTCTTGTCTGATTGCTGTACTAGAACTTCTAATACTCTGTTGAACAAATATGGTGAAAGTGGACATCCTTGTTTTGTTTCTGATCTTTAGGAAAACTCTAGATTTTCACCGTAGAGTATGATGTTAGCTGTGGGTTTGTCATATATAACTTTTGTTATATTGAGGTATGTTCCCTCTATTCCCACTTTATTGAGAGTTTTTATCATAAACAGATGCTGGATTTTGTCAAATGTTTTTTCTACATCTACAGACATGATCATATGATTTTTATCCTTCATTTTATTTATGCAGTATACCATGTTATTTAATTTGCAAATATTGAAACAATTTCGCATCCCAAGAATAAATCACACTTGATCATGGTATATGAGCTTTTTAATGTCTTGCTGAATTTGGTTTGCTAATATTTTGTTGAGAATTTTTGATCTATGTTTATCAGGGATATCTACCTATAATTTTCTTTTTTTGTAATGTCTTTGTCTGCTTTTGGAATCAGAGTAATGCTGGTCTTGTAAACTGAGCTTGGGAGCCTTCTTTCCTCTTGAATTTTTTGGGGTAGTTTGATAAGGATAGGTTTTAATTCTCACTTGACTGTTTGGTAAAATTCACCTCCAAAGCTATCTGGTCCAAGACTTTGTTTGTTGGAAGTTTTTTGATTACCGATTTGATTTCATTAGTAGTAATTGGTAGGTTCAGATTTTATGTTTCTTTTTGATTCACTCTTGGAGAATCATATGCTTCTAGAAATTTAGCCATTTCTTCCAGGTCGTAAAGTTTATTGGCATGTATTTTATTACAATACTTTGTATATCTGTGGTGTCAGTTGTCACCTCTCCTCTTTCATTTCTGATTTTATTTATTTAGGTCCTCTCTCTTTTTTTCTCAATGAGTCTGGTTAAAAGTTTATCAGTTTTGTTTATCTTTGCAAAGAACCAGCTCTTGTTCTCACTGATCTTTTGTATTGCTTTTTTTAGACTCTATTTTGTTTATTTCCACTCTGATCTTTACTATTTCCGTCCTTCTACTCACTTTGGGCTTCGTTTGTTCTTTTTCCAATTCCCTTAGGTATAAGGTTAGATTGTTTGTGATTTTTCTTGTTTGTTGAGGTATGCCTATATTGCTATGAATTCTCCCCTTAGATCTGCTATCACTGTGTCCCATAAATTTGGGTCATTGTTTTTTCATTTTCATTTTTCTCAAGATATCTTTTGATTTCTTCCTTGATCTCATTGTTAACCCATTCACTGTTCAGTAGCACGTCTCCATGTGTTTGTGTGTTTTTCCGTTTTTTTCTTGTAATGGACTTCTAGTTTCATACCATTGTGGTTGGAGAAGATGCTTGATAGGATTTCAATCTTCTTAAATTTGTTGAGGCTTGTTTAGTGGCCTAACATGTGGTCTATCCTAGAAAATGTTCCATGTGCACTTGAAAAGAATGTATATTCTCCTGCTTTGAAGTGAAATGCCCTAAAAGTCACAATCAAATCCATCTGGTCTAATGTGTCATTTAATGCTGCTGTTTCCTTGTTGATTTTGTCTGGAAGATCTATCCATTGTTGTCATTGGGGTGTTAAAGTTTCCTGCTATGATTGTATTTCTCGCTTTATGTCCGTCGGTATTTGTTTTATATATTTAGGTGCTCCTATGTTCAGTACATAAATGTTTACAAGAGTTATATTCCTCTTGTTGGATTGATCTCTTTATCATTACGAAATATCCTTGTTGTTACGTATAGCCTTTGTTTTAAAGTCTGTTTTGCCTGATATTATTATTGCTACTCCAGCTTTTTTTTTTTTAGCTTCCGTTTGCATGAAATACTGTTTTCCGTCCCTTAACTTTCAGTCTGTGTGTATCTTTCAATCTGAAGTGGGTATCTTTTAGATAGCATATGTATGAGTCTTGTTTTCTTATCCATTCTTCTACCCTATATCTTTTGATTGGAGCATTTAATCCATTTACATTTAAAGTGATTTTTAATTGCTATATAGTTATTGCTATTTTATTATTCATATTTATGTTCTTTTTATCGCTTCTTCTTCTTAAAAATCCCTTTGTCATTTCTTATAATACTGGTTTGGTAGAATGAACTCCTTTAGCTTTTTCTCATCTGAGAAGCTCTTCATCTCTTTCCATTTTAAATGATAGCCATGTTAGGTATAGTGATCTTAGTCGCAGGTCCTTACTTTTCATCACTTTGAATATATTCTGCCAATACCTTCTGGCCTGAAAAGTTTCTGTTCAGAAATCGGCTGACATATGGGATCTCTCTTTTAAGTAACTAGCTGCCTTTCTCTTGCCGCTTTTAAGATTCTCTGTCTTTAACCTTTGCCGTTTTAATTATGATATGTCTTGGTGTGGGCCTCTTTTGGGTTCATCTCTGCACTTCTTGAATTTGTATGTCTATTTCCTTTGCCCTGTTAGGGAACTTTTCAGTCATTATTTCTTCAAATAGTTTCTCAATCCCTTGTACTGTTGCTTCTCTTTCTGGTACTCCTATAATGTGAATGTTGGTATGCTTGATGGTATCCCACAAGTCTTGTAAAATATTCTCATTTTAAATTCTTTTTTCCTTTTACTGTTCCGATTGGGTGTTTTCTATTGTTTTATCTTACAAATCACTGATTCGGTCCTCTGCTTTATCTAATCTGCTGTTGATTCCTTCTAGTTTATTCTTCGTTTCAGTTATCGTCTTCCTCATTTTTGACTGGTTCTTTTTTACGGGTTCTATGTCCTTTTTTATGCTTACTATTTCTTTACTGAAGTTTTCATTAAGTTCATTGAGCAACCTTATAACCAGTGTTAAACTCTGTATCTGGTAGATTGCTTGCTTCTATTTCATTTTGTTCTTTTTCTAGAGTTTTTTCCTGTTCCTTCATTTGGGATATGTTTTTTGTCTCCTCATTTTGGCTGCCTCTGTGTTTGTTTCTAGGTGTTAGGTAGATCTGCTATATCATCCAGTTCGTGCAGGGTGGCCTTATATAGTAGGTGTCCTGTGAGGCTCAGTGGTGCAGTCTCCCTGATTACATGAGCTGAGTGCTCCAGGAGTGTCCCACGTGTGGGTTGTGCGTGTCCTCCTGTTATAGTTGAGCCTCGGCACATCAGTAGGTGGGATTGACCCTCAGGCTAACTGGCTATGAGGATTGGCCATAACCACAGCATAAGAGCTGCTGTGTGGTGGCTCACTCAATGGAGTGGGATTTGCCCCAGCAGGCTCTGGTGCTTTCTGGGACTATCCTTTGTGTATGCCACTTGTGGAGAATCAAGTGGTGCTCTGTTGTGGTCTGAAGTGGGCCACAGGGTATGTTGGTTCTAGGGCCCCTTAGAAAAGGCTCAGGTGCAAGCCAAAATCAGCCATTGCCGTTGCCCATGACCAACCTGGGGCTACCTGTGAGAAGCTACAAAGTGATCTGCAGTTGGTAGCTGCCTGTGCTGGGTCTGGAGGCACATGGGAGAGGCCGTACTGCTAACTGAGGCCAGCTGCCACCAGTACTCCAAAGGCATAGGGCACCCTGAGGCCTGCCACCACTTGCTGGCTGTTGGTAAGACTCAGCCACTGAAAGAGCCTCTGGTGGTGCACAGGTCAAGGCTGCCTACTTGTTGTTGAAGAGCTTCCAGCAGTGCAACAGCCAAAGCCAGCTGCTTGCTGCTGAAGGAGCCTCTGGTAGTGTTCAAGTTGGGTGCGGCGCAGTCTCAGGGAGTCATCAGGTTGGGGTGAGTGGTATTCACCAGGTTAATGAAGATTTAGTTTTGGCCATGTGGGGGAAGAGCTCAACACAGGAAAATTGGAGCCCTCCTGCCAGCTGTGTAAGAGGTTCAACAGGTGAACAATGGTGGCTGTCCCTTCAACCCTCGCCCTGAAGTCACACAACTCAGTGTCTCTCTGTATGCCCCTGGTGCTACCTGAGCTGCTGTCCCTCCACTGAAGTCCAAGAGGAATGCCTATGAGCGAATGATTCTATATGTTGGCCCTTTAAGAGGATGCCTGTGTTTCCAGCAATCTTTAGCTCACCCAAAGGAAAGGAATCTTTGCTGATTTTCACAGCTAAACATTGAAGCTCCTCTTCCCGGCACTTGTGCTCCGAGCTAGGGAGCTTGGTGTGGGGCTGGGACCCCTTGCTCCTTAGGAGGTACCCCTGAAGCTGAGATATCCTTCCTGATTCTCAATCACCACATGTGAATGTGAGGCCAGACCATTTTACAACTCCACCCCTCCTACCAGGCTCGATGTGGCTTCTTCTTTATAGCCTTAGTTATAGAACTTCTGTTTGACTAGTCTCCAGGTTGTTCTCCAGGTTGATTTTTCTATAATTTAGTTGTAATTTTGATGTGGTCATGGGAGAGGGTGAGCACAGTGTTTATGTACTCCATCGTATTGACTGGAACTCTCAACCCGTGTTCTTTTTACGTAAGGCTAAATAGGCCACACCAACTCCCAGAGTTTCTGAAACACACTCTCGGTTGGGCATTGCATTTGGGTTCACCTCTTCCTCCCTCTCACCACTTAAGTCACTGAAACCCAGAATAGAGACTCTAATTTCTGTATCTGACCATGTCAATATTTGTCAAATTTGACTTTCTCTCAATTATATTATAAAAATTGTAAGTTTTTAAAATTTTTTCAATATTTAAACTGCCATATTGGCTATGTTTTTATAATCTCTCCATCCAATCCATCATCCCATCCATGAAAGAGAGGTTCTGGTATGCCACTCTAGGAAGAACTGTCCTGTAGTTGAGAACCACAGGTAAAGCACACTTACTAATAATCCTTACTTATCACAGACTCTAGTTTTCCCTTGATATATTTGTCTAACGTCCTCATGGTTGTTTCTGAACCTGAGTTCACTCATGTGTAAACTTCATAAGGTTTTTGTGAAAATTCCTGAGATCATTTATGGAAATTGCATATGGCACAGTACATAGAATATAGTAGGTGATCAATGAATGTTAGATAATGACAATCAGGGCTTCTATGTACAGTTGTATAGGATGTGCACTATATAACTCGATAGATTGCAAATTAAACTACAATGTAAAAGACAGCCCCTGAAATTGTGATATGTAGGAAATTTATATATAGCTATCTATCTATCTATCTATTCCTAGTAAACCCTGTATATTACCCAAGCTCGGAGCATCTGATTTACTAAGACTCCTTCTCTGATCCTGCTGTATAATATCATCATCAGAGCCAGGAAGTCCTGGCCAGCCAAGTATGCAGTATTAGGCCAGCAGGATGAAATCCAAATGATCTCCCAAGCCAGCTCTTGCAAAGGAACAGCATTTGTGACCCAAAACTAAGGGAAGTATAAAAGTAAAACATCCAAAAAGGGCCATGTGAGGTCTTCTGAAAACTTTCCAGACTCCCAAGGAAACAGTTTATGTCATTTTAAATATTGGTTGTTTAGATTGGGATTACCCTGAGAGCAACATGCTGCTATTATTGTAAAGACCAATGCCCAGAGGAGAGAAGCTCTATCTCTGTTTGTTTGGACTTGAAGCAAATGCCTGCCCTGCAGCCTGTTGGCTATAAGTGTTTCATAACCAGAGGATGCTTCAGTTCATGCAGGAGATGTGTGACCATAAAAACAATATGAAAAGATGGAACAAGTTGAGGAAGCAGAATCTGGAAAACTTACAATTCGTAGCAGGCTCCCTAACCATGTGTTTTATGGCATAAAACACTCAAGGCAGAATGTGACATTAAAAAAAAAAAGAGCATCTGTGACCAGATAATATTAGTGTGGAAGATTCTAATTGGGCTACCTAGTTAGAAAAGATCAAACACCTCCAACTACTGGGAACTGTATTTCCCAGATGCATCACTCTATGCCCAAATTAACGACATGATACCACTCACTTCTCTTTCCTACTCACCCAATTTGTTGCCACCCAATGATTGGCAAGGTTGATCTTTCTCAGCAGGAAATACCTAAGCCATTCAATGCATTTCAAAGGACTTTTATTGCTTCCCTAGTATGTACTAGGTAACAAGGTAGGAATGGATTTAAAAAAGTAAAGAGAAGTATATCCCCACTCAAGGACCACATTGTCCAGTCAGAAAACTAAAAAAAAAAAAAGGAAGTGATAGCAAAATGAGAACTATGTACACTGATAGTGACACTAACATAGTCCTGAGAGAGATGGGCAATAAGAAAGAAAACATATATAGTTGTATTAAATTTTAACTAAGGAACCTGATGATGCCAAGTGTTTTGAATTAAAGCATTATCTTCTTTTGTTCAGAGAAAAGATATTCCAGGCATTTCCAACGGAGATGTTCATTAGTTATTTTAAAAGAAATTGTGTTTTTCACTTGCAAAGTAGCAATTCACATCTATGAAGTAAAATCACTTTGCTTCAATCATTACATCTATGATTAATTACTTGATGACTTAGAAAATCATACTTTAGTGGGAGCTAATTTATTTAGTGAGCTCTATTTATTTGGGAAGAAATATGTCCAGATAAAACTTTTTTAAAAAACTCCTTCTCTCAATCTTATTCTGTAACCACTCAATCCTTTTATCCTTCAAAAATAATCACCTGTTTCAAATGAAAATAGCAAAGATGGTTGAATTTGGACCTAGTAAATAAAAAGTTATCCTCTTAGTTTAATATGCCTGCCATATTTTAAATAATAATCTAATTGAAAAAGATAAGATTGGAAATGGAAAAATATATATATCAATTCCAGGTTTGAATAAGGAACTGAAAACATAGATTCTTTGTACACCTAGGACATTCGTTGATTTGACCTGTTTTATAGACTCTCTGTTGTTTCATCTATCACCGACAAATGGTTCTAGAATAGTCTGTGCACAGTTTATCCACATATTCTCAGAGCTTGCCTCCTTTTCCCTGGGTAAGATAGCAGAAAATAGTTCCTTCCCTAAATTTTGTACTTTGTCATCTGAAGATGTCAGAGAGAACTTCAGGAAATCAAACCTTCAGTTGACCACTTTAAATAAAAATGATTAGCCTTTATTGAGTACCTACTATAGGCCAGGTAGTTTTATTCATTTAGTCCTCAGAGTAAACCTGTATGGTAATGTCATTAGTTCCATTCTATAGATAAAGAGCACTAACTTATACAAAGACAGATGTCCAATAAATGGCAGAGTAGGATTGGAAACTGTGTTTGCTAACTTCATGGAAACATAATCAATTAGGTAGAAGCAATGGGATTTAGGTTTAAATATTTTTCACCCAAAGCTTGGCCCCTGAAGGAAATAAACCTCAACTGCATTGCATCTCTTCAGGATGATACTTAATATTTGCTTAGAGCAAGACTTTTCTATTATAGGATAGCGAAGAGTCACCACTAACATCTACAGTGTAACCATTATGTCCAATGTCTTATGCTGGGAAATATGGGACACAAATAGGGGGTCCATGGCTCATAACTTAGTCAAAAAAATGAAATAATAATAGACCAATGACCAGCTATCTACATACATATACATCGGGGATGTGGTATATTCATTTATTCATTCAACAAATATTCATTGAATGCTACTTTTTGAGCATGTGGATATGTGTTTACTCATCTGAAAAATAAGGACAATAATTTCCTTGCCTGCTTCTTCTGGTTGTTGCAAAGATTCGATTAAGGAATGTGTGAAACTATTTAAATGACTATAAATTGTCCATACCGCCCCCCGCCACCACCATAAGACCATTATTACCGTGAGGCACTCACAGGGATTCAGAACTTCCAGAGTTTGAATTCCAATGCTTGTGACTTAGGACACTGTGTGTTCTTACTATCAACTCCCATCTCTTAAGGTAACCTGAGGGAATGCTTGTTCCTTAACAACAAAAGTGCCTGATGAACATCGTTATCACAGGGCATAGGGCTCTGGACACAAAAACATCACTGAAAGTATCATTCCTAAAATGAAAGTGCCCTAGGGTACAATGACAAAAACATGCTTTTGGATATCCGGTAAACTAAATCCTAGCTCTGCCACTCACCATCGAAAGACCTTGGGTATATCAGTGAAATTCTCTGAACTTCGGTTTCTTCACCTATAAAATGGGGGTATTGATATTAATCTTGTATATATGTCATAATAATTAAATGAAAATATGGACATAGCTTTCTCACATGTTGGAACGGCTCTACAGTGTTAGCGGTGTGTTAGAAAAATACGGCTCCTAATATTAAGAAAGCACAATTCTATTTCTGTTTTTCACCATCTCTCTAAACTTGAATTAGTGATGGTAATCTTGGGAAAGCTGGAGAGAACAGACAGGACATGGTTAGCTTTTGTCACCTCTTACTTTCCCTATCACCTTCTCATTGTTAAATGCTATCTCATAGCAGGATAGAAAAGCTTCATTTGGCTGGGCAACTCTTAGATTGGCAAAAAGGCAAGTATTGGCCCTAAGCCTTCAGTGGGGGTACATCCAACCATTTCCTCCTGAGGTCCCCTCTAGACAGCCAAGAAGAGTCCACACAAATCCTCTCTCATATGTCCCATATGTGATCCTTAAGAAATGCTCATGCATCCATTCCCCAGCATATTCTGGAAATGTAGGCCTATGCCAGCACAGCAGCACTCTGCAAGAGCAGCTGGTTAACTCTTCTCTGGCATTAGGGTTCCCTGGAAGGAGAAGGTTTCTGGGCCACAGTACCCTTAATCAAGAATTTTCAGGCCTGAATCAAGCACTAGACATCCAAGTCTCCCAAACACAAGGGACACATTTCAAAGTTGTCCAAGTGCCTCTCGAAACCTCTTTTCGCCAGGCTTATAATTAAACCAGGGGTCAGCAAATTTCTGTAAAGCCCGACATGATAAATATTTCAGGCTTCGTAGGTCAGTCTCTGTCACAACTGCTCAACTCTCCTTTGCAGCACCAAAGCAGCCATAGATGATATGTAGATAAAGGGATGTGGCTGTATTCAATACCATTTCATTTATGAATATTGAAATTTGAATTGAAGTTAATTTTCATATGACACAAGATACTTTCAATTCCCCTTTACACTTTATAAATGTAAGATGTTCTGCACTAGAACTGTGCCCAAGGTGAGAGTTGGGAATTGACAATTCCCATTGTCAATTCAGTCATTCTTTGGAATGTTAACTTTGAGGAATAATGTGACATCTTTCAAGTTCTGACTTTGTCCACAGGAACAGAATCTGACACTAGGATCAATTTCCTTAACTGTTTCTGGGGCCAAGATATTTCAGCTTATGTGGATTCATTTTTGTATATTTTCAACAGCAAATTGGTTTTAAGTATATTTAAGTAGCAACTGTATATACACTTCTGTGGAGGCCATTTTTGCCAAGTGGACTATTCAACACCAAACTTCTTTCAGCTTTGATTGTGTTTTTGACCTTGGGGACAGTAGGACTTACATTAAGGAAAAGGAAAGCTCAACTTACAATGAAAATGATTAAGTTTGGGTTTCTTAACCAACCTTTTTCCTTCCGGAAGCATTAATCTGTTGTACCAAAGTTGTAATTCGTCAAACGGATATTAATGTGCATCAAATCAAGGGAGCAATTTCTGGGCCACATTTTAATATGAATATTCATACTTTAGAGTCACAAAAGATCTGCTTTCTGACAAGTTCAAAGCACTGAAGATACACAACCTCACTAATTTGGCCCAGATGGCTGAGAGTCAGGAGGGGATAGAAATAATTTTTCTTTCATTTTGCAGATGATAAAACTGAGGCCCAGAAATGTATTGATTGGAAAAGGAGCACATGGCAGGTAAGAGGAGGCCTCAAACATTGCTTAATTTATCGACCCATGAACCCTTTCACTTAGGCAATGGTGAATGCTCCTCAAAACAGGACCACAGAACAATTTCTCACATGTAAATGTACTTAATGCAAAATGTTTTCTAAAAATTTATTAACATCCCCAAACTATGAGGCAGTAACAATATTTTTCAGGTTAGAATCAGAATTTTCAAGCTCAAAAAGACTTAGGGATCATAAAATTCTGCTTATTCATTTCACGTTGGAGAAAATGAGGTTCAGAGGGAATAAAAGATGTTCCCAAGTTATCTAGATAATTGGAGGTAGAAAGACCATGTCTCCTGACATTTCGTGACCTTTTACTGAACTCGGCTGACAAATACACTTTCCCATTTGGTGCCAGTAGCAGACATCAATAATCGATCACACTACATGTTTCTGCCAAGCTTCATCATAGTCATTCTAAACATAGCACCCAAGCAGTCATAATAATTACTCAGAGTTGACACTAGAAATAAAACCTTTTTGTCATCCATGATATAAAACACTGAATACAATTTTTAAAGCTACTGATGATTTAAAGGCACATAGTACATATCAGGCATAATACACATAGTATTTAAATGCAACCTCACAACAACCCTATGAGATTGGCACTATTAGAGCTATAGAAACTGAAGTTCAGAGAGATTATATAACTTACTCAAGGTCCCACAGCTAGTAGGAGACAGATGGAAGATTTGAATCTGGGTCTAAAAAATTCATATGTGTAAGTAGATAGATCATACACATATATGAGTTTCACTTAAAGGTTCTCTATATCTCATATTATCCCCTTTTTTATTTTTAAATTTTTAATAAAAATTACATATATTTAAGGCGTAAACATGATGATGTGCTATACATATACATAGTGAAATGATTACTACAGTCAAGCTAATTAACCTACCATTTCCTCAAATAGCTACCATTTTTGTGAGTGATGAGTACACCTGAACCTACCTTCTTAGCATATTTCCATTGTTCAATACAGTATTATTAAGTACAGTCATCAAGCCTCTACATTAGATCTCTAGACTTATTCATCCTACATAACTGCAAATTTATACCATTTGACCAACATCTCCCCACTTTCCCTGCCCCTCCCAGCCCCTAATACCCTAGTAACTACTGTTCTACTCTCTGCTTCTATGAGTTTGGCTTTTTTGTTTAAGATTCCACATATAAGAGATCATATAGTATTCGTCTTTCTCTATCTGGCTCATTTCACTTAGCATAATGTTCTCCAGGTCATCTAGGTTGTTGCAAATGGCAGGATTTCCTTCCTTATGGCTGAATAATATTCCTGTGTGTGTGTTTGTGTGTTGTGTATGTACCACATTTTCTTTATATATTCATCCATCAACTGACACTCAGGTTGTTTCCATATCTTGGCTATTGTAAATAATGCTACAATGAACATGGTAGTACAAATATCTTTCTGAAATACTGATTTCATTTTTTTCATATATAAACCCAAGTAGGATTGATGGAATATATGGTAGTTCTATTTTTTTTTTTTGAAGAACCTCTATACTGTTTTCCATAGCAGCTGAACCAATTTACTTTCTCACCAACAGTACATAGTTCCCTTTACTCCACATCCTTGCCAACACTAGTTATCTTTTGTCTCTTTGATAGTAGCATTCTAACAGGTGATAGCTCATTGCGGCTTTGATTTTCATTTTCCTGATGATTAGTGATGTTAAGCACCTTTTCATATAAGTGTTAGCCATTTATATGTCTTTTGAGAAATGTCTATTCAAGTCCTTTGCCCATTTTTTTAAATTAAGTTTATTGGGGATAACATTGATTAATACAATTATATAATTTTCAGGTGTATATTATCATTTGACATCTGTATATTCTATTGCGTGTTTACCACCCAAAGTCCAATTTCCTTCAGCTACTATATATTTGACCCCTTTACCCACTTCGCCCTCCCCTTAAACCCTGTATTTGACCCCTTTACCCTGTTTACCTCCCCTCTCCTCCCACACCTCACTAGTAACCACTAGTCTATAGTCGTCTGGTAACCACTAGTCTATAGTCCATGTCCATGAGTCTGTGTTTGTTTGTCCTGCTCATTTGTTCTTTTAGGTTTATATCCCACATCTAAGTGATATCATGTGATTTTCAACTTTTTCTGTCTGGCTTATTTCGCTTAGCACGATTATCTCGAGGTCCATCCATGTTGTCACAAATGGTAGTATTTCATCTCTTCTTATGGCTGAGTAATAGTCCATTATATATATGTACCACAGCTTCTTTAGCCAATCATCTATCGTAGGACACTTTGGTTGCTTTCATGTCCTGGCCACTGTGAATAATGCTGCTATGAACATCGGTGTGCAAATATCTTTTTGGATAGAGGGATTGTTGGATCATACGGTAGATCAATTCTTAGTTTTTTGAGGAACCTCCATACTATTTCCTTGCCCATTTTTTAAGTGGGTTATTTGCTTTCCTGCCTTTGAGTTGTTTCAGTTCCTTATATATTTTGGATATTAACCCCTTATCACATGCATGGTTTGCAGATATGCCCTCTCATTCTATAGGTTATCTCTTCATTCTGCTGTTTCCTTTGCTGTGCAGAAGCATTTTAGTTTGACACAACTCATTGTCTGTTATTCTTTTGTTGCCTGTGCTTTTAGGGTCATATCAAAAAAAAATTACCCAGACCAACATCAAGGTCCATTTTCCCTATGTTTTTTTTCTAATAGTTTTACAGTTTCTGGTCTCACGTTTAGTCTTTAATCCATTTGAGTTGATTTTTCTATTTAGAGTGAGATAAGGGTTCAGTTTCATTTTTCTACATCATATCACTTCCTTTTAAATGGTTTTTATATCATCTCACCCTATTTTTTCCTTTTTAATTATTTTAACTTTGGACAGGTAGGTTTCTTCTTCCTTGCTGAACTTAACAGTAAGATCATATGCTCCAAGTTCAGGGAATTAGAAATGTAAAGCAGTTTCCTATCTTTCCAATCTCCCCTCAGTTGTAATTTGCTGCGGGTTAGAAATGGCCTTTTCTTGAAGGGCATATTTTGTAGAACAAATAAACTATCTTTTTTTAGGGATTTGATGTAGCCCTCCTGCCATGTCACGACCCTTGCCTTACCATTTCCAAACCCCTTACACAACCTCCTCTGCTTCCCTGTCCTCAAATGAACATGAATAAATTCAGCCCTTCTGTGTCTGATATTTTAAATGGAATTGGGGCCAAGCCAAAATAAAAGTATTCCAGCATTTTCTAGCAAGTGACCAGCAAAAAGATGAAGAAGAATTTATAGCAAGTTTCAGTGATATACAAATGCCACCAGGGTAACTTAAGAGACCAGGCATAATTTCTAGAACCTTTTGCCTTTTTTTTACTAAATCAAAAATAATAATAATAATAAATTAATAAAGACCCATGTCCACTTGGTTTTTTAGCTGTCTCTGAATTAGTTACTGGTCCACCCAAATCTACAAAGGTAAAGTTCGAGAAATATCACAACAAAATGCCCTTTTTTGGACACAGAAATAAATCCTCTGAAATGATCTTTCCTCGTCAAACATGGCCAACCTCTGGTGACTGAGCTTAGCTCCTAGATTTGAACCTGGGAATTCCTATTAATGCTTCACAACATTAGCACATGGCCTTATGCCTGCTTACTAACAAGATGGGCCCACTTTTTAAACACCATCGGTCCCTCTCTCTGTAGCTTCTATTCAAAGTCAAGACAAAGAAATGGCCTCAAAAGATCCTCTTGAAAGAGTAAATTGCATTTATCTCCCTGTTAAAAAAGATGAGAACAAACATCCTTAGTGTTTGCGTATTGAGAGCTGAGATTCCAGTCTCTCTGGCAACAGTCATACACTTGCCCTGTTTCTAGAATGTATTTGAACAGTTTCAGATGTAAGTTTTACCTGGTTTCTTAGAAAGACAAACTGACTCCAGGCCCCCAAGAGTGGTGACAGTGACTGCTTGCTTGTCCATTGTAAAATATAAGCTACTGAGAAGACTTAACCCTATCTGAAGGCGTGGTCTTCATCAGTAAACAGTTTACTCTGCACCTTGTTAATACTGAGAGGTATTTAATGTAAACTCTGAATTAGTCAAACCCTGTGTGGTATTTAGAAACACAGCTGCACCTCCCGGTGTCATGTGGAAGTTTCCTTGTTTAGTCTCCCTCAAAATCATGTAGCAATAATGTGTTGGGAAGAAAAGGTAAATAATTCTTGATTTCATAATTTTTATACAGCTGTGTTTGTAAACACATGGTTGTTTGGGTAGGCAAATGCCATCTGAGATTCTTTGGATCAATTGTGTGGCTGCCATCACTGCAAGTTTGATCAGTAGAGACAGCAGATCTCAATAATCAAAGAAATTTATAATAAGTGTCAAAGGAATCCTATACAGACAACATATTACCACTTGGTGGGGTGGAGAGAGAAAGATGTATCTCCTTTCCATCTGCCTTCAGTGATGCTGAAAGACTTCTCAAAGGGCATGGTGGTAGAGATGGAAATCAGTTCGTACATCACCAGGCACAGATGACAGAGAGGACATTCTAGCAAGGACACTTTAAAAGCAAAGGATTTATGTCTAACTAAATATAATTTATATGCCTATATCTCCATCTGCTCTTGCTTAGTTTTTTTTTTTTTTTTCCTGGCTTTCCTTTCTATACCCTAATATCTTTCCTATACTCTCACACTCTTCTTAAATCCTAATTATAAGAGTTCTGTCCTCGTGGGCAGGGGCCACATTTGTGTCCTTCATGACTTTTTACACATTATCATTGTGCTGAGGTATGGTATGAGTTTAGTAAATATTTATTGAATTAAAATTTGGTCTTCAATCTACTTCTCACCCTTTCCTTTCCATTCCCACCCTATGACTAGTTATGTTTGCCTCTTACCCACTGTCACTCATCATGGTTTATACATGAGAGGTGGTCCACAAACATTTGATGGAGGGATGGGTGGAGCAACTTGGTGACACTGGTGGCAGGAACAGTATCCACAGCTCTGTAAACACACTCACCTTGTTATATCAAGTATTGCTGTATAAAAGACATTTGATTTGGAGAATAGAATTACAGTAACCATGCACAGGGCTGAACCCTTCCTGTGCATTACCTGATTTAATCATCTCAACGACACTGTGAAGTCAGAACCATCACCCTCATCATGCCGTAAGTGATCAAAGGAAGGCTCAGAGAAGAGAAATCACTTGCCCAAAGTTCACTGAGATTGTCTGCAGGGGATTTGGGAGTTGCACATCTGCAAATCTCACTTTAAATCTTGAGTTCTTAAATCTGTTCAACAGTGAAGCCATTATTTCAAGATTCTATTTCATTCCATAGCAAACAACAAAGTACTGGCTAGCCCTCTCCTTAGAGCCACCCCCCACCCTCATGTAGTATAGAGAAAGAAGAGCAGAAAAGAGAAGGTGGATGGAAAGAGGGAACAGAGGATAAGCCTTAATCAAGAGCCAAAACTGGCTCACATATGCATCAATTTTCTCTGGACCATTTTGTTTCTACCTGAATTGCTTCCCTACACTTGCAACTGCTTAGTGAACAAAACAGCACAGGAAATGCAAATTTATTAAGTGAAGTCTAAACGAGAAGGCAAAAGTTGCCAGGGAATATATTATAGAGTCATCTCTGAAGGACTTTTCTGATCTGCTGGATGTGGTTATTCCTACCACTGCTTGCCAACTTCTGAGTGAATAATTGAGAACCGTCTATAAATATTCTTCTCTTTCAGCTTCTCATAGGCAGTGAGACTCTCAACAGTGCTAAAAAAAAACAGTCTTAGTGAATAAAAAGTTTTGCCCTCAAGTGTCAGCCAAGTATGCAGCCAACTATAATCCCATCTCCTCTGAATGCCTATTTCTTGGAACCTAGACCATGTTCAGGAGAAGGTTCAAATCTATATTGGCTAATACTTTGTTTATCATTGAACACTTGACAAAGATTATCAAAAACAGATACCTAGATGGAAGGCCTGGCTTGCAGCTAAGAGGAAGGGAAGGAGAGACGGGAAGGTGCTACGGACCTGTCCATATCAGACATTGCTACAAAGGCTTGCCTAGATTAGAAATTCAGGTTTCAAGGTCTCTGTCTGGGGAGACAAGAATAGATCTTAAAAGTCTTAGAGAAGGAATTTTCATGAATTTAAGTTTGGAAATACTTTAATAAATTTTATATTTAGTAAATTTATAAGTAAAGAGACCAAAAATATGCCTCTTACAAGAATGTTTTGTTCTTTTAAATAAAGAAGAGAAAATAAAGCTCAAAATAAATTAAGGAATTATCTAATTCCAACTTGAAAATAGGAGATAGCTATTAACTATTTTGTAAAAGTATATCTCACTTTCAGAAATAAATAGGAAATACACATTTCTCCTTTCTGCCTCCCTCTAACTTCCCTCGCTCTCTGATCTATCTCTATCCTTCTCCACGTCCCTTTCATAACATGACTATTAAAATTGCTTCTTACAGTCTGACCTTCTTGCCAGGCAAAATCAATGCCTTGTATTTCTCTGCATTCTCAATGGCCTTGCTACAACATAATGCATAGAAAGGAAAGTCACTTTGAGAAAAAGGCAGTGAGATTCCTTGCACTGGGCCCTGTTCTTCTGTTACTATTAAATTAAACTGTTTATCCAACTACTGCCACTCAAATTTCTGTCTAGAGGCTGAGGGGGCTGCAAATGCCAAGTAGAGAAACGGCTGCTTAAGCCTCCCACTTTTCCCACTCCTTCCTACATTATACCATAAGAGAAGGCAGCCCTGAGTGGAAAAGGACCAGGTCATCACAAAATGGAGGGACCATGAGATTGAGTGGGTATCTTGCCTACCAGGCCAAAGACAAGATGGTTCGGACATTTATATTGGCTTGCTTGTAAGAGGCTAAATATTTTGAGATGTGGAGGAAGGGAGAATAGAAGGGAAAGGAAGCAGCCCTATTTCAACCCATCTGCTAAGCTATTTCAGAGTGAACTTTCAAAACAACAAACCTGATCAGCCCCTCCACTGCTGAAAACTTTCAAGGCTCCTCTTGACTTCTGAATAATCATAATGTGGCCACAGTCAACATCTCTTGTGGGGCCATTCTTGCAGTCCTGCATACCCCAGTTATGCCAGAACTCATTGTGCTCTCTTATCTCCCTGTCTTGGCACAAGGAGTCCTCCTGCCTTGGCCTCCCTTGACTTCTCAGCCTTGTTTGGTTAACTCCTCCCCATCCCTCATGTCTCAGCTCTGGTATTGCCTCCCCTGGGCTGCCTCCCCAGATCCCACCACCACCTTCATATCTGGAAAGGTACTACAGTCTGTATCAGGGATTAGAAAGCTTTCTCTAAAGATCAAGACAGTAAATATTGTTGGCTACTAAATTCTGCCATTGAAGCATGAAAGCCTGTACAAATGAGTAAGCTGTGTTCCAGTAAAATTTCAGTGACCAAAACAGATGGTGGGCTAGATTTGGCCCCTAAGCTGTAGTTTACCAACCCCTATACTACATTCCCATAGTTTTGTAAGATTTAGTCTGTCAAGACCATAATCAGAGACCATGAGCACCTTAGGACAAGGACTAAATCTTTCATCTCTGCATTGCCAGTACCTGACACAGGGCCTAAGTTATACATGATGTACAATGGCAGTTGAGCACACAAATGACTGGATCAAGGAATGGGGAAGTTTCAATCAATCAGTCAACCTTCTCTGAATACTTCACTCTTCCACAATCAGACTTTTCTCTGTAAGACATGACATAAAATGTTTTCTAAAACACTAAAGTATTTGGTGACGCAAAGAAATTTAACTTTGGGTTGTGAACACACAGTACAATCTACGTATGACGTGTTATTAAATTGTACACTTCAAACGTATTTGATTTTGTTAACCAATGTCATCCCAATAATTTTAATTTAAAAAAGGAAAGTAAAACATTAAAGTTGTTTTTAAATTATGTTGGCAGAGGGTAGATTAGTTAATAAGAAGCTGGTCTTTTTGTGTCCTCTGAAGGGGAAACAAGGACACAGGAAATTTCTTCCCTTCAAATCTTTAGGCCCTGAATAACTGGCTCTTCTAAAGATTCCAGATTATAATTGGTAAGCCTTCCAGCTCCCAGAACGTTGGCAGGATCTGTTGAGTATCATGCCTTGGGCCTGCATACTAGGGCCGTCAGCAGTCTGACCTCTCCAGTATCTTGCTGAGACACATTTCTGTCCATTGCATCCTGCTACACTTCCAGCAAGCCTGGGCAGCTCCTAGGCAAACATTTCTGGCTGTTTCTCTAAAGTAGTGACAACTAGCTGTGGTGTTTAGACAACCCTGGGTATCTCCAGGGACGTTTGGGGAGCAAGGGAATTCCCTTCCCTCCCCCAATAGCTCACAACCAAATGAATTTTTAAATGATCCAATTCTGCAACAACCTCAACCGCTGTAAGAACAAAAGCCATATCCTGAAGCTGTTTGGAGAGGTAGAGGGAAAGAGAAAGAGACTGGCAAAAAGACAGTGAACTTTTGTTCTTTTCTTCCCAGTCCATACTCTCTTTCCTCTGATGTTAAGTCCTTTGTTTTCAGGCAGAGAATCTACCCTTTCTCTTTCTCAATTCACATGATCTGAATGAGATAAGATCAAAAACTATGGTCCAGGGATGGGTGCATGATTCAGGCCTTGCCAGTCTGTGTATTTCATCTCCTTGGCCATAGGGATTATCTTAGAAAGATGTGCCTCTGACTAAGGTCAAATGCCAATCAAAACCATTCCTGGTACTTCTGATAGAAATTCTGGGAAGACTTAGGTGAGCTAACAGAATAATATATAAGTCAGGAACAACTGGCATCCACTTTGTCAACAGAGAGGGATGCAGAGCTGACTAAATGAGTACTAATGACTTTGCTTGAGTCCCTGATTCAGCCTTAGTTGGAGCTTGACTTCTCCCTAAAATTTTTGGGATTATGAGCCAATAAACTTCCATTTTTACCTAACTCAGTTAAAGTCAGATTTACAACTCTTGTAACTAAAAGAATCCTGACAAATAGAAGAAATGTTTATACACTTGGACAAAGTACCTAGGACAGAATGTAATAACTCAGGAAAGCTTGGGATTCCCCATTCCAGGAGTGGGATTTTCTGCCATGAGTTTAGCTAGCACTTCATCCTGACACCTTCTCTTGAGAGCAGACATGTAGGTGATGATCCACTTTCTTGCACTGGTGACTTTTTAGAGCCAAAGATGCACTAGAGATAATTTGGGTTCTTGAAATTTAGCAGCAGGGTCGGCCTCTACTGAGGGACGGCATCTGTTTATCGACGGTGGATATTTCTCTTTTGGGTCATTGAATAGTAAAGCTGGGAGAGACCTCAGACCATCTGGTCTGGCCTCCTCATTTGATGAAAGAGGAGACTGAGGCCCATAGAGAGAATGTTTATTGAAGCTGCAGACATGACTTAGTGGCTGATTCAACATTAGAATTCAGGTCTCCTGACCCTCATTCCTTTACTCTACTGAGTCCCTTGCCCAGCTGTTGTAACCTGTACTATTTCTCCACTGATAAGGAAATATGATAATTTCTTTGACAAAAGAGAGAACCTGTAATTATGTGCTTACAGAGGTGCCGAGTGAGATGCAAAGGAAGCTGGACCTGGAGCTCGAAAAGGTATGCATGACCTTGGGCAAGTCACTTGGTCCTTTGAAGTCTCAGATTCCTTATTTGGAAGATGAAAGACAGATCTAACCCTTTTCATCTCACAGGGATGTTGTAATAATCAAGTGTGTTAAAGTGCTTTATATACTGTAAAGTATAATTCATTCATTCAACAAATTACTGGAAGCCTACACATATAATAATTAACAAAACATTAACCCATGCTCATATGAAGCTTATATTTTAGCATGGGGAGATAGAATAAACAAAACAAAAAATATTTGGTAAGTCAGAGGGGATAAGTGCTATGATGAAAAACAAAGCAAGGAATTGGTGCAAGGGATACATACGTTACCTGGCTGGGCAAAGAACTCTCACTGAGGAGTTGACAGCTGAGCAACAACCACCTCAGGAAGGAGAAAGGCCCAATCATGCAAATGGAGGAAGCAAACTCCAAACAGAGCAAATAACAATTGTTTGAACCCAGAAGTAGAAACCATAGAGCCATGCTTTATAAGACAAATCTTCCTTCTGGGAAATTATAGTTTCTTCAAATGCATTCCAACCTCCTATATCTACTTGGTCAACTAGTAAGCTGTGCTCAAACATGTGTCTGGTTGTATTTACCAAGGTGGCGGAAAATAATAGGTAGAGATAAACAGAAAAGAAAGAGTTGGTGGGTGTGGGGGGCAATATAAATTGGCATACTCTTAGAGAAATTTAGCAATATATCATTTTACATCCTTCCTCCCAGAATTTCTACTTCTAGGTACTTATACTAATAAAATGCTGGCATTCTCTTTCTTTAATATGCCTTTCCGGCCATATATGTAAATATTTTTTCCATCATCAATGCCTGAAAATGGAGTTACTAGGTCATAGGATATATACATTATTATCTTCACTGCACATTCCTATATTTAATATTTTCTAAAATTACATGTTCGGTGAGTATTTTTTAAAAGTAAATCACTTTAAATGGCATTGGAGAGCCACAGTTCTCCAAAAATCCTCATTAAACACAACTATTGTTCATCTGACCCTGAGAGGGAAGGAGATGTGTGCTGGACTTACTGTGGTGCCATGCCCAAAGGACACATTCTTATTAGATTGCTGAATTTAAGAGGATGATGGCTGGAATCTGAAACAACAGCCTCAATATATAGTCCATCTCATCGTGCCAGCAAATCTCAGGGCTCCTTCCCAACAATGTACACGCATTTAATAAAGCAACTGGCAAAGACAAGCTGTTGGCTGAAGGAAATGCAATTGTATCTCTGATATCTTTGGCATCAAAATGCCCTAAGAGAGGCAAAATGGTCAAGAACCCATAAAAGTTTAATAGCCTATTAAGAGTGTCATGGTAGTCTTGGAGGAAGCTAATAACAGAAGAGATAAATATGCCCAAAAAAGAAAAAAAAAAAATGGTTGGACTGAAATTCCATAGATTTTTATTGTTTGGACAGAACAGCTTAAAGTCATTATAGAATCTTATTGCCAAGCAGTGTAAGTGAGCCAGGATTGAAGCAACATACAAATGACAGACAGACAATTCTCATTGCAACTGGCATTTTAGTAGAAATCTGTTAATTGTGTGTTCAGGGATGACATGGGTAAAGGGCATTAAAACAACTGTCTAAACAAGATGAAATGAAAGCATATTTGTTTGGCACATTTCCTCAATGGACAAGAAGGCAAATGTTGGCAACTTTCTTCAAATGGCAGGAGATGAGTGTGCTTAGAACACCCAGTCACAGGATAAAAATAACGTGATCCAACTAATTATTTTCCATTCGTTAGTATGCTTTCGAACCTTTTTCAGCTTGTTTAAAAATATATTCTTTTGCTTTGTGATTCCACCTCTAAAAATTGTTTGGTTTGCTGTATGTTTACATTAATACCAGAAACTAATCTCAGAGAGTGAATTTACAGAGGAAATAACTCAGATACTGGATAAAATACCTTTGGAAGTCAAGAAGGAAGAGAGTAGTAAAGGTTTCAAAACAACTGATAGAATGAACTTCAGATATGTGTACATTTTCTGTACTTTCCAATGCAAGAACCACTGGCTCCATACAACTATCTAGACTTAAAGTAATTAAAATTAAATAAAATTTTAAATTAAGTTCCTCAGTCACACTAGTTACATTTTAATTGTTCAATAACCACATGTGGCAACTGACTATCATATTGGACCATGAAGATCTAGAACATTTCTTTCATCACAGAAAGTTCTAATGGGCAGCACTGGATTAGACACTTGAAATAATCCTCAAAGACCATTCTTTGGCCTGCTCAATTTTTACTGGTCCCACCTATATTTCTGAATGTTACCACTGGTCAATTCCATCTTATTTTCTTGCTTTGCATGTCACCTGGTAAAAGAATAAAATAATATGAAATAATTTGCCTAGATGGAAGCTCTTGGCAGAGATGATGTCCAGTCTGCAATGCCTAATAAATGCCTGGAACATAGTCAGCATTCACTCAATGTTTATCGACTGGCTGCCTGATTTAATAAAGAAAAGGTGAAAAAAGGAAGAAAGCATCTTTTACCAGATTACGTTTAATTTTCTAGACAAAATATCTTATTGAATTGGGGAATTGGACATTAAATACAGTGTTGCTGTCAAGTCTTAATGTAGCTTCTTTAGTTACACTTTTGTTTTCCAAAGCATTTTCTATCTAAAAACTGGATCATTCTTTCTCCCAGGAAAATGAAGAAATATCAGCCCAGAAAGCCATTCTGAATCTCCTTTTTTTTTTAACCATAATCTTATTTTACTTTGCCCTTACCATCAGCCTTCTTCACCTCACAGCATACTTTAATAAGAAAGTATAATCTCACACAAGTTCCAGATTCTAAGATGCCTGCTTCATGCTGCCATGTATGGAATTGCCCTCATTTTAACAGAAAATACTTTTTTGAGTCATTTTATTAGTTAGTTGCATTTACAATGCTGTCCTATGTACATAATCCTATGCATGTTCTATGGGCTTTCCTGGCAAGGAGGAAGCAGGCGGTTCTGGAAGAACATAGGCCTTATACTGTCCAGACGCAGGCTAGATTTTGTCTCCATCACTAACACGTGTGCAAGTTATTAAACTTCTCAGTATCTCAGTTTACTCTTTGATGCAACTCATTTTTGCGAATCATTGTTAAAACTCAGAATGATGCCAGCAATGCACTGCCATCTTCAAAAGTGGCTGACTCATAATAGGCCCTTAAGAAGAGCTACTCTCAACAGTCATGATTGATAAGTAACATAGATCAAAGAACATGTCCTTCCTCACATGAACATTTTATTTCTATCCTTGTCCTTAGATTTCAAATGCCCACTTATGTTTGAATGCCCCCATTGCCGACAAATGAATGAAATTGCTGCCTTTTCTTGTCTCTTATCCACTGTTTCTCCTTAGATTGAGTAGAAGGGTGTGACAGGAAAATTCCAAGGAGGCCCCCAATATATTCACTCCCTAGTGTTACTCCCATGATTACATAGTAAAGGGATTTTGTTGATGTGATTAGGGTTAATAATCAGTTGAGCTTGAAATAGGGAGAGTATCTGGATGGCCCTACCCTAATCACATGAGTTCATTAAAAACAGAGTTTTCTCCAGCTGCTGGAAGAAGGAGAAGTCAGAGAGATTAAAAGTGTGAAAAGGATATGATACAAGAGAGATGTTCTATTGCTGGTTTTAAAGTTGGATGGAGCCAAGTGGAAAGAACTGGAGAGAAGCTTCAGGAGCTGACAGCAAATCACCAGATGACAGAAGAAAAAGGTGACCTTGGTATCACAGATGCAAGAAACTGGATTCTGCCAACTGGAATGACCTCGGAACTAGATTCTTCCCAGAGTCTTTAGATCAGACCCCAGTCTGGCTGACACATTGATTTCAGCCTTGTGACACCCTGATTTCACTGTAAGTGAAGGACCTATCTGAGACTTCTGATCTATAGAACGGTGAGTTAGCAAATGAATGTTAAGACACTAAACTCCTGGTGTTTTGTTATAGAGCAATAGAAAACCAATACATTGGAGGTAGAGGTGGGACTTGGGGAGAAGCAATAGAATGAAAGAGTCCTGGAGCCAGTTCAGAAGTAAGAAGAGAAGGGAAAATAT
Organism: Pteropus medius; assembly: GCF_902729225.1. Classification (NCBI taxonomy): domain Eukaryota; kingdom Metazoa; phylum Chordata; class Mammalia; order Chiroptera; family Pteropodidae; genus Pteropus; species Pteropus medius. Next base: position 10,453,477 of record NW_024353908.1, read on the forward strand.
TGGGACAGCACAAGAGAGAATAAATATGGTATTGTAAATTTTACATAATAAATGAAATATTGTGAAAGTACAGAGAGGTAAACTTGAGAAGGCCTAACATTGCCTTGGATTTGCCTAAGGAGAGAAACGAAATTAAGTAGTTTTCCTTATTTTATAACATAGAAAGAGAAAAGACATTAAGACACAGGAGGATACCATCTGAACGTGAGTTCAGCTATCTACAAGCCAAGGAGAGAAACCTGGAATAGAGCTTTCCTTCTAAGCACCCAGAAGGAACCAACCCTGCTGACACCTTGATTTTGGACCTCTAATCTCCAGAACTGTGTGACAGTACATTTCTGTTGTTTAAGCCACCCAGTCTGTCACATTTTTTTTTTTTTTTTTTTTTTTACAGCAGCCCTAGAAATCTAATATGAAAATTTGTTTTAGTTTGATAAGGCTGCCATAACAAAGTACCATGGGCTGCATGGCTTCAATAAAAGAAACGGACTGTTTCAAGGTTCTGGAGACTAGAAGTCCAAAATCAAGGTGTTGGGAGTGTCGATTTCTTCTGAGGGCTATGAGGAGAGGATCTGTTCCAGGCCTCTCTTCTTGGCTTGTAAACAGCCATCTTCTTCTTATGTCTGTTCACATCATCTTCTTTCTATGAGCGCCTCTGTGTTCAAATTTCCCCCTGTTATAGGGACACCAGTCATAATAAATTAGGGCCCACCCAATGACTTCATTTTAACTTGAGTACCTCTATCAAGACCCTATCTCCAAGTAAGGTCATACGCTGAGGGACCAGTATTAGAATTTCATCATGTAAATTTTGGGTAACATATGACTCTTAAGGATAATATGTTACTCTTAAAAATATTTGTGGCTATAAACGAAGGTTGTGGAGGGCAAAGCCTCATATTGGAATGTCGTAACCTGAACCCAGTCCCCATAGTTCTGATTCTGTGACCTCAGACATGCCACATCATCTCCCCATACCTGTTTCTCATCTTTAAAACAATAAACTTTATAACATTTAGTTATTTTACTGGATTTTATCTTATTCTATCCTGCATTTACTAAGGTACTTAAAGCTACACATAAATAAGACAATTTAATTCAAAGATTATTTAATGCACACCTTCTGTGAGCCAAGCACCCTACTAAGTGACAAAGACACAGAAATGAGCTTGGAAAGCACTGACCTCAAGAAGCTCCCAGTCTAGTGGACTCTAGGTTTCAGATTTTTAAATTGACAAATAAAAGAAAGTCAACCCATTAACTCTATGAACTAGATGTATATTAACTCTCCTTCTTGCTCTAAACTCGGTGCATTAATTTGGAAGGATTCTAAGCCTCTGAGATCAGAAGAATGAAAACAGCTGAACTATAAAAATGAGACAGGAACTAAAATATATTGATCACTGATTATACATCAGATACTTTACTTCCGTTGGAAGGAAGTAAAGTATCTGATGTATAATGCTCAGAATTATTCCAGGCAAAATTTGTCTAAGAAAAACCAAGTCTAAAAGTCAAAGGCAAGGGAGAAAAATCCAACACCTTTAGCAGTGATAGTATGAGTAATTTCTGTTAGGTATTTATACGTTATATCTCAGCATAGTAGAACCATCTGTATCAAAATGACACTGAAAAACATGTTTTTCAAACTTCTATCCATGAACATAAAAGCTATAAACAACCCCAATACATAAATACATAACACCAATTGTAACTTTACACTCTATGAGTGAAAGTTTAAAGGTACATCCTAAGTAGACACATAAAACAAAGCAGAACAACCACTGGATGAGATCAAGGTTGGATTTAGAGTTGGAAGAGATGAAATCTGCCTCGGACATTTCTAATGACTACTGAATAGAAGAGAGGTGATCTATGCCTTAGTTATAGACTTGATGGTACATTGGACCCATTAAAGGATAACTTAGGAGATAATAATGATGATGATAATGCTAATGAAATAATAATAGCACTCCACTCTGACCTTGGTTGGGTTATAGTTCCAGCCAGCTTTCTCCAAGCCCAATCATTTAACTTGCACTAGCTTTCAACTGCTGATCACTATAGCATCTATGTTCATTCCTGGAGCTGACAAGCAACCGCCTACCTTTGAACTGAATAAATAAACATGACAGTGAACCCTTTAACGAATGCCCACCCATGGTTATTATGAAGGCTTTGGGCCAGTCTGTTCTAAAACTGTAGACAGATTTAAGAGGCCTTTGCCATTTACTGAAAATTCATGTTGAACGAGAAGACTTATTGTGGCTAGTGATAATAAATACAAAAGACATTGGAGTCAGGTCTAAACCTACACAAAATCTCCTGGCAGGTTACAGAGCAAATCTAAACACACAGACTTCTACAGGAGCAAATGTAGAGAAAAACCACCAAGCTCTTATCACCCTAGCCCAACTATTTATAAACACTTTTCTCGCCAAGATTCAGTTTTAGCTCATTCTCATGCTGATGTCTATAGTTATCTGGAAATTAAAAAAAAAAAATACCTTTTATCAATGCTTACAGACAAAACTAGGGTTGCTTTTTCACTGCCTAGGAAAAACCTGGGGTCAGAAGTTTAGAAATCATTTGAATGGCAGTTATTTCATGGGCTAGAAATATGACACAATATCAGCTATGTCTGAGTAGGAAAGAAATACAGCACTCACCCTGTCTTATCTTCTTTTTCTATTCCTGATTGTCTTCATTTTTTCTCTTTGTAAGACTTTACTCTGGGTTGCATATTCAAACAGATAACTGCTTACTGTCATGTGCTATTTATCCTCAGTGAAAGGTTGAAGAAAGTACAAAACACACCCTCCACAGTTGTATTTGCCAATAATTTCTGGATCCGTTTGGGGCTGATCTCATCCTTATCCTCCCTCCAGCACCCATCAAAATAATGGATGGTGTAACTTCTCTCTAGCGACACCGGCATGAATAGTAACATGCTGTTGTAGAGATTTTTTGTTTCTGATTAATAGGTATTCAGGAACCACAGTCCTTTCACTATTTTCTTTAGATTAGGGAGGATCTTGGTACAGAAGGTTACAGTCTTGAAAGTGAAAGATTGTGTTTTTCAGATCATGGTGGAAAGAGTCACCATAGTTTACTTTCCTCTTAGGGCTTTCACCTAATAGACAGTACAACTTGGCTACCGAGAGCTGGGGCTTGGGATCAGCTTGGCCTGGACTGAATTCTCGCTCAGTGAAGAGAGAAAGTCACTTAACCTCTTTCTAGGCTCCATTCCTTCACTAGAGGATAGGCGTAATATTAATACCTACCCGCAGGGGTGGTGTGAGGATTAAATGTCATAATGCTGGAAGAGCCATGAGCAAAGTGCCAGCCACCTGTGAACCACTCTGCTCATCAGATGCTGCCAGGATGATTATTAGGATCCCTAGGGAGCTTGGTCAGTGCCCAAAGTGAGCTCTTCAATCCGTGATTAACTGGACACTAAGAGAAGAGCAGAAAATAGTTTCCAATTGCTTAAGGAAGGAGAAGGCATTTTTAAGTTTTAATACAGGCATGATTAAGAAAATGCTTGGGTATATAGATATAAAAATAACCATGGGCTTGCTCTCCCGGATTGAACTGGTAATGGTGTTTACACAGGGTCAGATTGTCAAAAGGGAACATAAGTTTTGGACAAATCCTTTCCCCACCCCAAACATCAGGATCATTATAGATCAGTGGTTCCTAAAGCCCAGTCAGTCTCTCAGCAGCAGCACCTAGGAGCTCATTAGACATGGAAATTCCTAGGCCCCACCCCTGACCTAAAAATCAGAAATTAGAGAGATGGAACCCAGGAACTTGTGCTTTAACAGGTCCTCCCAGTGAAGGTGATGTATGTTAGGGAACACTTACCTTCTCCTCTCCATAGGTGGATCCCTTTTCACTGATATTCCTAACTTCAAAACAAAAGTAAAATAAAAATAAACTTCACTTTTATAATCCTACAATTGGTGGGAAGAGATGGAGCGTCCTTGGAAGGAAATTTTTAGAGCAGGTGTAAGTAAGCAGAGCTTCATGTGTCTGCATGCTAGGAGTGATTAGTTCTTAAAGGAGCAGATAAATATGAATGATCAGACATCTTACTGTGGAAGGCTTTCTAATATGGGTGCTAAATGCAGTTCAACAAACTTTAGAGTATGTTTACTTACTCTGTGGTATCCTTACTTTATTCAAGATTTGCACTTAGAGTTAGCAGAGTGCAGGCTTTTAGTCCCTGCAAACACCATAGCCAAGAATTAAAGATCCTACTTGCTCTAAAAGTCTGAGATAAGGACTGATGTCAAAGCTGTTCAGTGTCATGAGCAAACTTGCCCACTAGATTTGAGTAAAGGGACACCTGAGGGCTACAATGAACATGGCTTTTATCCTTCATATCAATCCCACCCATTTCTTATTGGATAGCAGCCATAGAATTGGGTTTGTTCCACTCCTAGCTCCAGGGATGGGCCCTAACTAAATAAAATGCAGGGTTATCCTCTTTTCCTTACGATAGTGATTATCTAGAAATCCCAGCCCGGCCAATTAGAACATGCATTTCTCTGGCCACAAGGATCAGGGTGGTCCATGCATGTGGATTTTTGTTAGGCTATAGGAGCTCTGGTGTGCGGAGTGGGGAGCCATTTACCCCCATGCAGAACAGGCACCTGCAGACAAAGCTGACACGTAAGGCCATAAATGTCAGTTGCTATTATTATCATTATTAACTTTCTGTTCCTCACCTACCCAGTTCTTAAAAAGAATAAGATGTCTACAAGAGCTTCTAAACAGAGCCTCCTAGAAGGAAGAAATAACTAACAGCAGATACCAGAGATAGAGAAATACTCAAGAATTTTCAAAAACAAGAATCAAAAAGGAAAACAAGTAGGAAGAGACTATTTAAAGGCTTCATAGTGAAAAACATAAAAAACCTTGACGTGTTAACTTGAAAGTAAATTCTTCAATTCCCTAGAGGGAAAGGATTAGGTAAGGCTTCAGGAGACTACGAAGGTCCTGAAGTGAGATCCAAATAATCTAGACAAAGAGTGGAAGAAAAGAACCTCCTAGACATGTAGGAGATCCAGTAGCAAGTGGAAACATGTTGGGTATAAGGACTTGGGTAAAAAAAAGCTAGAATGACTGCAACAGAGAAAACAAAAAGAAACATGTTAGAAGATATTTGGAAGCATAGATACTAAACATAATCATGGAATTACTCTCCTGGATTGAAATGATAATAGCTCAAGAGGTAGGTGAGGACTAGATCACACAGAACTTTTAGGCAATGTTAAAAGTCTTCTTCCTTATCCTAAGCACAATGGGAAGCCAAAAGTTGAAGGCTACATGTATGTCATAAGTCTTGCAGAGAAAGAAGTCAAATGCCTGGTTCTCAGACTATTAGAAAAGATTTTGCAATATCTCATCCTCTTAGCAGACTACAAGGGTTCCCTGCCATGGCTATGATGATTCTGCAGGCCAATTGAGGAAGATAAGAGACAAGTGAGCATTTCGGCATGGGAAGCCCAGAAAGAAGCCTCGTACACCAAAGTGTGATGCTAGTCCTCCTTGGCACCAGACCCTGTCATGGGAATGAGTTGCTCCCAATAAGATAGAAAAAACTTTCCTAATGACAATTTCATCTCTGGGGCTCTAGACCTCAGGCCTGTAGCTAGTTCACCAACCCGATGTTATGTCATCTATCAACACCAAAGTAATTTACTACCTCCAATGACTATTTTCCTCAATTGTTAGACAAGTTTTCATTTGTCGTGACACATTTAGTTTCTGACACTAAAATAGAATTGTTATACAGCAGGTACTCGAATAGCGTGGTTATAATGTTGATAAGAAAAAGAAAAATCAGTTCCCAGCCAGGTCCACAGTCTGTGTAGACTTTGCACATTCTCTCCATGTCTACGTGGGTTTTCTCCAGGGACTCGTTTTCTCCCACATCCCAAAGATGTGCACATGAGGTGAACCGGCTTGTCTGAATTGTCCCAGTGTGACTGAGTGTGGGTGTGTGGGTGAGTCCATTCTGTGATGGAAGGGTGTCTTGTCTGAGGTGAGTCCTACCTTGCTCCCCAGTTGGCAGGATAGGCTCTGGCCACCAGAGACCCCAAACTGGAATCAGCATGTTGAAAAATAATTCTCTTATTTGTTTTATTAATCTTTCTTAAATGTATGTATAGCCCACATTTACTTCAATGTTTAATATGAGAAGTGTTCTATGTCTTCATATAGAAGTTTAGGGACATTTTCGCAAACTTGTCTCTTATCTTCCTCAGTTGGCCTGCAGAATCATCATAGCCACGGCAGGAACCCTTGGACTCTGCAAAGAGGATGGGATATTGTAAAGTCTTTACATCTTTTCTACTAATCTGAGAACTAGGCATTTGACTTGTCTCCCTGCAAAATTATCATGATTGTAACTCTCCTCATTTTAATAACAGTTTGTACTTTCCTTTTTTCTCACTGGAACATAATTACTCGTTTAGTCCTTTTCTCTTTCACTAACAGTGAGTTCCATTAAGCACAGGGGCAGTTTTATTCTTCTTGGTATATTTCCCGCCCCCTTCATCAAATAGTTCCTACTGGCACAAAGTAGGAGTCAAATAATTGTTGAATTAATGGGTGGGCAAATAAGTGAATAAATAAATATCATAAATATCAGGCAAAGTCTTTTGAAAAATATATAAATTTCTTTTTCACTTGTAATCTGGGCTGGAGGTATAATACCCAGTGTTTTTTTGGGGTATTTACAATGGAACAAGCTCTGTGCTAAGAGCTTTATGTGCAATGTCTCATTTAATTTTCAATCCTCAATTGATGGTGTGTTCTCTCCAGTTAACTAGCATATATACTGAGATCAGCAATTATTTGCCCAAAAGTAGCCAGCTCACCATTTCTCAGTTCCGGCCTAGTTCGTTCCACAGCCTGTCCTGCCAGCTAGCGCATTGAAACATTTTAAACATACCCTTCCCAGAACTAAATTTTGACATTAATGAATAGAGTCCTCTGAAAGTCCTGTGTTTGCACCCTTTCCATCCCTTTGGTAGTAACAATGGCACCTGGAGTTGCTGAGTCAGGGATACTCTAGGGTGAGGAGTGAATTATCTCCAATTCCTTTGTTGCATAAAGACCAAGCTCGGGAAAAGACACATATGTTAATAGAACTTTGTCTATTTTCTTCTATCCAGGGGATTTTCTTTTATCCCATTTCAAGTAGGTGGGGTTTATCTTCACATTTTAACTTTGAAGCAGAAATGCATTCTTGCTAAATCGACAACTCTTTTTCTTTGGAAAGAAAAGTGGAAAGAATTACAAAACACTATAATGAGATGATGGTGCAAAATAATCAGTCTAGATTAAACTTAGTGGGGAGGTACCATTATATATTTAGATATGTCAAATCACATTCCTGAAACATGCTGTGTTAGGAACTGCTAGTTGCTCCCTAATACTTATTTTCCTCTTTCTCTGTAATAAGAGACTGCTGAGTTTTAGCTGGGTATCTGGCCACCCAAAATAAACACTATACTTATCAGAGTTGGGGCCATGTTTCTAAATTCTGGCCAATACTCCATAAGTGGAATCTTCCTGAAAAGTCTGCTGCTGTGCTTCTTTTGCACCATCTTTTCCATTCCTTCCATCCTGACAGCTGGAATTTTAATGTATGAGCTGGAGGTAAAGCAGCCATCTTGGACCATGAAGTGACCTGGAGAATAGAGGCCATACACAGCGGGACAATAAGATAACACAAGCCTAGGTCCCTGACTTCTTCATGGAATAGAAACTTCATAATAACCCCATACTCCCTACCTCCAGATTTTGACGTGAAAGAGAATAAACTTCTATAGGCCATTGTTATGTTATTCATTTAAGGCAAAACTAATCCTAACTTACACGCAAGCCAACAGCATTTAGTAAGACCTCAATAGTAATAATGGCTAGACTACAAATACGAATATCAACCTTATACCAACCTAATAACAGGATCTAGTTATCTTTCTATTAAGAAATAGATATTTTATACAACTGCCACTTGATTTGTGATAAAAGTGGTGGTCACTTCTTGGAGGCTGAGGAATTACGAACTCAATTTGGTGAAACACCAAAAAAAAACCAAACAAAAAAACCAATTCAACTGCTGGATAAAAGGCAAGAAGGAAGCGACCTAAGAACTAGAGAAATAAGTGAATAAATAAAAAGTTACGTTAAATCATTCTATCAGAAATAGAATTTGGAAGCAAGTTTTGGTTTTGACCCTTCAAGATCTGTCTAGGACTCACCTCCTGTACCTGAGAAGACAGCGAGGTTGGGGAGCTCGTGAAATGATTCTTCCTTTTGCCCTACTCCATCCGTTCTCTGCAAAAGCACTTCTCAAATGAGAGATCTTGTTACAAGTGCAGGTGCTGCTTCAGAAGACTTGAATGGTGCTCAAAGACGTTTCTAATAAGCTCCAACATGATGCTCATGCTGCCGGTCCACCAAAGGACCATGCTTTAAATAGAAAGTCTCTACACAACTTCCAAAGAGATCTTTTTAAAACCTAAATCAGATCATGCCAGTCCTCTGTTTAAAGCCTTCCAATAACTTCCCACTGCAGTCAGAGTAAAATCCAGCTCCTTATTGTGCCCCTTGACACTCACCGTGAACTGGTCCCTACTCGTTACTCTGGCCGCATTTCAGCCCACTCTCTGCCTGGTCTACTCTCCTCTAGCCACAGCTGGACTTATTGTTGCCTCTCAAATATGCCATCTTATCTCAGCCCCTTATTTCATTTTTTTAATGGCTCTTATCCATATCTAGAATTCCAATTATTCTAAACCTATAGGCTATAAGCTGCTAGAACTTAGTCTATAGTGTAAACCACTGTATTCTTAACACCTAGCACAGTGCCTATTGCAACATATTAATGCAAATGAATGCCAAAAGCCAAAGGCTAGACCACAAAAGATCCTGGGGCACGAAAATCTGGTGAACAAAAGAGCTGGAGGACTGAGTGATAGCGCCATTCTCGGCAACACACACATGGCCTAGTGCCCTAGAGGAATTGACTTCAATTCAAGTCAAATCCCTATAGCAAATAGCACCAGGACTGAACTCCCAGAGTCCCAGCAGATGGTTGATCCCCAGCAATGTGTGACACAACAAAAGCTAATGACAATAAGTGTAGTTGGGCACTGCCTCGGTGTTCGTTGTAAGAGCCAGAGCCTTTAGGAGTCAGGGAAATGCTTTTGTAATTGTAATAATTTCTGTGGCAAAGGAGATGGAGCCCAGGGTCACCCAAACTGAGACAAATCTCAATGTGACACCATTTCCTGGCAAAGGCCTCCGGAAGAGTGAAGGCACCCATCTCTTTCTTTCAGTCTCCGCTTGTAGTGCTATAAAACCCAAACAAACACATTCGCTCCAGAAAGTTTAGCCAGCTCGTGCCATGGAAAATGGCCATCATGTGTTTCCTTTCAACTCACCCCTAATTCCCTCCCAAGGGTTGAAATAAAACATTTTGAAGGTCTGAGAACATTCAAAGTAAGCCATCATTTAGAAGTAATGACTGCTCGTGCTATACGCATAGATAAAAATCCATACTAAACTTAAACACATCTATGAGGTCTTTGTAAAGACTTTGCCTTTTCTCTATAAATGTCCAAAATGATTAATTAAGAACAGGATGACTTATTCATCTAGATTGATTAAGTGTATATTTAAGGGTCAGACTAGAAACAATGCCTAGATACATTAACATACAAATTGCCCACAGTGATCAGTCTATTTATTTTACTTGCTGACAATATTTCTGGAATTAAGTCACTGTTAATCTCCATCTGGAAGGAGAGACAGGACCACCCTATTCCCCACCTAAGAAGCCATCCTCCCTCACCTTCTAGTACTAGCATTCTCCCTTCAAATTCTCAGGCTCTTTTAAAGCTCGAGAAGGGACCAAGGTACCACAGTCCACAGGGAGTGCTACTGAAAGCTGCATCCCAAACTCGGTTCGTTATTTCTCCCATTAGCCCTCTAAACAATGTCTCTGCCCTCTTGGAATTTCTTCTCCATTTCTACACCTTCTTTTCTCCAAAAACCTTTTGGGAAATAATGTATTCTTTCCAAAAACAAAGCATTACTTATATGTCGTTATCTAGGCCTGAAGAGTAATAACTAATACTGGGCGCTAACCATGTGCAGTAGACTGTATTACTTGTGTTGTGCTCTTTATTTTAAACTAATATTCAGAACATGTCCGTAAAAAGTTGGGGATGTAAGTAATTCATATCCCCATCTCACAGGTAGGTGAAACCAGGATTCAGAGAAACTGAAATTGTTGAACGTGTCCACCTAGCTAGAAGTGATGAAAGCAGGCCTCACAGCCTGGCAAGCTGGAGTGGCAAGCCTGTGCATTTCGCTCTTGGGCCATGTTGTCTCACAGATGCCATGCTGGAGTTGTCGGTACTGCTTTTCTGAAGTAGGACTCCTGGGCCCCTGTGTGAGTAATTGAAGATTGAGAATAAAATTTCTCTCTTAGCTCCATCACCATCCATGTCCCTGGTAGCAAGTCAAGCTTATCGTGTGTCCCAGACACATTTGTTCATAGTTAAAACACAAAATTATTTCGGTAATTTTCCTTCGGCTGTTTCTGGGTTTTGGTGGCCAATTCTCTGGCACTTGTCTAAGCCATGTTTATTAATATAACTGCTAGGAGGTTTTTAAAGAGCCGATCATACTTTCAGACTGAACACACAGTTCTAAAAAGAGTCTACCAACACAGCTATAAAGAAAACAAGACACTTTAAGCAGAAAGTAAAAAGAACCAAGATCCAATCTTCGTCATCAAAGTGGTGCAAGATTGGGTTTGGTGGAACTGCCAAACCACCGCTGCTTTGAGCAGGTTAGTTACCATCTCTGAGCCTCAGCCCCTTTGTCTGCAAAAGAAGATGATTAACCTATAAAGTGCTTGAGAATATTAAATGAGATAGTAAAGGCAAAGAAAGAAGCACAATGACTGTCAAGGAGTAAATGCTCAGCCAGTGAGAACTATTATTGTCATTTACCCCTGCCTTAGGTTCTATATAACATTAATAATAATAATTATTGCTGGCCATGTTTTTAAGATTACCTGTATACCAGGCACTGTTCTAACAGCGTTTTATACCTTAACGCATTTAATGCTCTCAATAGTTCTATAAGAAAGTGCTGTTCTATTTCCATTTTACAGATGGGTAGGCTGAGGTTCGGAGAGGTACATTTATTTGCCTAAGGTCACACTGCCAGTCATTTTCCATTAGAAGCAGGCACTTTAGCTCCAGAGCACATGTTCTTGACCGTAATGCTATGTGGGAAGTTACACAGCCACAAATCCAGTGAATGCCTGACATGAACTACTGAAACAGAAGAGGCAGGTTAATTTAGCCTCCAGGGCCCTGCTTTTCTCTCCTTTCCACTCTTTCTCCCTTCCCCTACACCACTCTAATTTTTAAGCCAATGTATAACTACGGAGAAAACAGAAGAGAGTTTGTTCCACCAGAGCTCTTCTCAACCGGACCTTCTCAACAATTTTTAAAATAAAATGATAATATCATGGTTGTTCAGACAACAAGGGAAAATAATAGAGAAGCATGAAAGTGTTATACACAACAAATAGTGGCTCAGGCCCTGCATTTCTCTAAGTCAGCCCATCCCCATGACTCACTTTCTTTGTAAGAGAATCTGCTATCCTCAGTCCCTACCTCTCCACCTCTAATCACCAAACTCCTAAAGCCCTCTAATTTCACCCAACTGATGCCTACTCATCCATCAGATTTCAGCTTTGACTTCACTTCCTTCAGAAGACCTTCCTAGACCCCCATGCCCAGCCTATTCTACCAGGATTAAGTGGCCTTTCCAAGCTCCTGTAGCATACATCATCATTTTGGAAATCCAATGGCCTGTAAGCTCTATGAGGATAGGATCTAGATCGAGCAGGCAGGTATTCTTCTATATCCCCAGAGTCTAGCATTGTGCTTGATATATAATTAGACATCTCAGTAAACACACGTTAAATGGTACCTTTCAGAATGACAAAGCATGCCACTTCCTCAAGGTTCAGAATCATGTAATAAGAATGCCAGTCTATTTTCTTAGGTCGGTCAATAATTTGGAAACCTGGAGAAGGTCTAATAGTATGTAGAATGCTCTTTCCTAAAGGGACCTCAAATCCCTCCCTCTGTCATTTAAACTCATGCCACTTCATTTGGTTCCCACTGAAGGTAATGCTCAGGGGCTCAATGATACTTATGACATTTCCCTTTAGATTTCTCTTCTCTGAATTTAATAACTTCAGCTTCTTAAACCTTTCCCTATAAAAATCTACTAATGATTTTCATTTTTCCAATTCTTCGTATTACTCATATCTTAGCACTTTTTGTTAAATATCACAAAGAAAAAATAAGTTTAAGGTTCATATTCTTACCTTTGTTCTATGACAGTATAAAAACAATAAAAGAAAAACTCAATGATTATATCTACAAATTGAGGAGTAAGATATAGGTCTAGTAATGGTCATTTGGTCTCAGTCTACCTAATTTCTTTCTTTCTTTCTTTCATTTTTTTGCTATTTGAGGCTCATTTTTTGAAACATGCTCTACTTTTTATAAGAGCATGTTCTAGAAGACAGTCCATGGTTTAATATAAGGATATACACACTAAGTCATTGGAAATCATTCCACATTTTTTGGAATGGTCCCATTTTAAATATTCAAACCTCCTTTTCCATGAGTAGGACTCTTGAGTGTCATATCTATTTCCTAATTTGAGGCACAAAAAATATAGTCAACCTACATGTAGTATATAATCTCTAGGTAATGATTTTAATAACAGTAGGAAACATTGATTGCAGCCTCCCTCTGTAGCTGGTGCCATGCTAGTCATTCACAGATATTTTCTCTTCTAAACATTAAAACATCTTTATGAGATAGATGCTACTTTTATCCCCATTTTACAGATGAGGAAATTGGGGCCCAGAAAAACTAATATAGACTCACTTGCCAGTAGGTGGCAGAGCAGGGAATCCAACAGGCCTGGCTGACAGTGTACTCTAAGCTCCAGGAATATTGTTTGAAGCTCTACGAGTATTGATTTTTGGTTTTTGTTTGTCTATCTGTTTTTTCGTAGATGACCTGATTCAACATTGTGCACACAGTAGCTTCATAACGATTCTTTGATTTCTGACATGGGGAAAGCAAGAGCTTTCATACCTTGTTGGCAAGACTGTAAACTGATTCAACCACTTCGGAAACCACTTTGGCAAAATCTACGAGTGTTGACGATATGTATATCCTAGTGATGCAGGACAAGGTGAGTCTCCCTGACTGGGGACTCAAGTCCCACATTGAGAGAGTTTCCTTGACTGCACATGGGAAAGAATTCAAGGGCATACCAGAGTTAGAGACAAAAGGAATGTTTATTAGAGAAGGAATCACACTCCGCAGACAGAGACATGGTCTCCTCTCAAAGACAAAGAATGAGTGAGACTCCGAGTGTTCAAGGAATTCATTCTCAATCTGTTTTCCTTTGCAGGTGTGGGTATGCAGCCTTAAAGGCATGGGGAAGTAGTTGTTTGTAATCTCAGCAGGAATCTTTCTGTAGAGTCCCTGTGATCTAGCAGTCCTATGCTGATCGGTCAGGTTCCCATGTCTAGCAGCACGTAGCAGGCTCTGCGTATAACCTGATTTAATATTTAGTCAATTTGTATAGTTCTCATGCCTCTTTCCTATATTATTAGAGCCCAGTCATGATGCCCTGGGCAGTATGGCAGATAAATCACCTCCACAGCCCTAGGCCATTCAGAAATTTTCTTCTAATTGGCTGAGGGGTGAACCACATCATCCTGTTCTGACTAATAGGCTGTAAGTGAAAATTACTAAGTGAGGCTCATAGGAAAACTTGTTTACAGGGATAATATAACTAGTTGGCTTTACTGGACTTTTGTTCCTGTCCCTTCTTTCTGACTGGAACATGACACTATGCTTGGAGTTGCTCTAATGATTTTGTGACTATGAAATAACAAACCTGAGAATAAAAGCACATCTTCAAAAGTGACAGAGCAGAAAGATGAAACAAATCTGGATCCCCTTGGCTTCACTCAACTGCCATGGCAGTCCTAGAATGCCTACTTCCAGGCTTATTGTTATATTAGGAAGAATAACCTCCTGTGCCACTAATTCACTGTTAGTTGGATTTCATTGTACAGTTCTCTAGAGAAATTCTCACACTTGTGCACAAGACAACATACACATAAGTTTGTAATGTAAAAAATTACAAAAGCTTAGTGCCCATCAAAAGAAAAATGGATAATTTGTAGCATATTCATGCAATGAAATATCACATAGTAATTAAAAAGGAGTGAACTAGATCTACACATATAGACAGGCAATTCTTGAAACCAAAATGTGAAGTGAAAAAGAAAAATTGCTGAATGACATGTGTTTAGTATAATGAATTTTAGGGAGACACAATTCAGTCCATAACACTCCTCCTCCTATTTTAAAAAGACACATAAAACAATCATATATATTTTATGGCTATATGAATATATACTGAAAGTATAAAAACATGAATATGAAGGAAACACACTAACTTCAAGAAGGGAGAAAGGGATGAAATTGGGAAGTGGCACAGAAGGCACTTAAACTAATCTGTAGAGTTTTATTTCATAAAAGTAATCTGAATCAAATATGACAAAAAATCTTAACATTTGTTCAGTTTTGGTGATAGATTCATTAGTACTTGCTAGATAACTCTTTTTTTTTCTATAAATTTAAAGTGCTTTACGCTTTTTTAAAAATTAGATGAAAAAAAGCAAAGAGACTGTTTCAAGAACAGTTGGATATTTACAAAAAAGTACTCTGCCAAATGTAAGGTGACATGTGAAGCAGTGTGCTTTATTATTATCTCCCCCGTTGACTGGGAAGGCTGTGAGGAGGAGCATGAGCCCTAAAGTCGGGTAGGGCGAGAAGCTTTAGCTAGGCAGTGGAGAGGAAAGAGTGTTACGGATTAAACTGTCTCCTCAAAATTCATATGTCAAAATGCTAACCCCCATTTGGAGACAGGAACTTTAAGGAAGTGGTTAAGGTTAAATGAGATCATAAGAATGGGGCCCTAATCTAATAAGTCTGATATAAGAAGAGGAAGAGACACCTGGTGCACACCCTCATGGAGAAAAACCTGTGATCACACAGTGACAAGGTGGCTGTCTACAAGCTAAGAAGAGAGGCATTAGGAGAAATCGGGTCTGCTGATACCTTGATCTTGGACTTCCAGCCTCCAGAACTGTGAGAAAATAAATTTTTGTTGTTTAAGTCACCCAGTCTGCGGTATTCTGATATGGCAGCTTGAGCAGACTACTAGAACTTTAATCGTCAACAGTGAATGGTATTGTGCAACAGAGGACATTTAAGAAATCGAGGGGAGGGGGGCAGTAATTTTTGGTGGTCGCAAAGCCTGAGTTGCACAAGAGTAATTCAGTGGGTAGCAACCAAGGAGGCCAAACCTTTTATAGTGTCCAGTTCAGTCCTCACAGCAAAAATGAATTCTGTGTCCCAAATGCCTTTAAAATGTACCATAGGACATTCATGTAGAGGAGAAACCATGTGTATAATTATCTAAAGATACAAAAAGATGCAAAAAATTGAGGGAGGCCAGGTAATATTATACACTGAATTTTCCAGGAAAGTATTATGTATATTAAGGGAGGATTGTGCTTTGTATTCTTTAGAACTTTGCCAAAAGGCACTCGCCACCATTTTGAAAAATCATGTCACTGACAGTAATGCTCTAAAAGATGTCTCAAATTTCCACACAACAAACAGTCTTCATTCATATACATGCCAAGAGACAGCAAACTATGGTGAGCTGGTCAAATCCACTGCCTGTTTTTGTAAATAAAGTCTTATTGGAACACAGCCATGCTTGTTCATTTACATATTGTCTATGGCAGCTTTCATAGTACGATATCATAGTTTAAAATGGCCCATAAAGCCTAAAATATTTACTATCTGACCCTTTACAGAAGTGTTTGCTGACCCCTGGTATAAACTTCATTCTGTGTCTAGTATTAACATCTAATAACTTTAGTAACCTAATCTAGTTTACTCTTAGAATATTTACTTATTGAAATATGCATGATTTTATTTAGCTACTTCCCTTTTAATTTTTATTAATTATAGTTAATGCATTATGAGGATTCTTTTGAAAGTATGTAGATTATCTATGCATCTGTGAAACCATTTCAGGGAAGAAACAGAATTCATTTCAGTAAAGAGAGAAAAGTATTTCTAAATATTCTCAGTGTTAAGAACAACTACTCTAGACCTAACAGAACAAAGACCATATAGAACAAAGAAAGAGTTATGTAACCAAGAAGAAAATTAAAAACAGGTACCATAGTGAAACTGAACTGACCATCAGCTCCATGAGAGAAGCTACTGGGTTTATTTGTATATCACTTAATTAGGGAACTGGTACTCAGGAGGTGCTCAATTAACACTTGGCTGAATGATTCGATGAATGGAAGAATGAGGTGTACAAATGACTGAAGGCAAAAGGACTGGGTTAGTGAGGTTCCTGTCTCAAGGGGTCATCCAGTAGAAGCTCAATGGCCATTCACTGGGCAGTTTGTAGAAGGGATTCCTTCATGCAAAGGGTAATTGAATAGACTAGAAAACCCTCAAGGTCTCTAAAACTCCATTTCAAGGTTGAGATGTAACACATCAAAGATGCAAAACTCGTACCCTGGAGGAACAAAGACCTTGTTTAAAGTTTGGACTGAATATGATATAACGCTACCAAAATCTGCCTGACTGCATTCCTCAACCAGTTACATGAGGTAAAATAGAGAGGAGTTGGAGTGTAGTAAAGCACAGAGGACTCTGGAATCAAATAGACCTGGGCTAGAGGGCAAACTGCTGGCAAAAATGGACACAGAAATTTCTCCCATCCTTGAATGCACATTACTTTGCAATATGCTATCGTACAGGCTTTTTTCAGAAGGTGAAGTCTATGGCCCTACTTTGGATCTGGGCTGGCCTGGTGACTTCCTTTGAACAATAGAATGCAACAGAATTGGATTTGTGTGATTTCTGAGCCTAGGTCTGAGGAGGCCTTGTGTGATTGGATTTGTGTGATTTCTGAGCCTAGGTCTGAAGAGGCCCTGTGGCTTCTGTCTTAACTCTTTTGAAATGTGCAGGCCCATGTGATGAAGTTTGGTCTAGCTCAGGGATTGACAAAGAATGGCCCATGTGCCAAATCCATCCCACCACCAGCTTTTGTAAATCAAGTTTTATTGGAAGACAGCCATGCCTACTTGTTTATGTATCGTCTATGACTGCCTTCACATTATAACTACAGAGTTGAGTAATCGCATCGAAGGCTGAATGCCCCACCATGCCAAAAATACTATCTGGCCCTTTACAGAAAGTTTGCAGAATCCTGGTCTAGCTTCTGGTACACGAGACCACATGGAACAGACAAGAGCTGTCCTAGCTGAGTTCTCCCTAGAACAAGCAGCTCCCAGTTAAGCTACCAGACAAGTTCGGCCACATGAGTTACCCCAGATGAGAACAGCAGAACAATAGTCTAGCTGAACTCAGCCCAAATTGCAGACCCACAAACTTATGAACAAATATTATGGTTACTGTTTTAAACCACTAGGTTGTGAGTGGTTTATGCTGAGGCAAAAGTGGCAACCCTGGCTCTGCAACTTGGTGTATGTAGCAGACAGCGTTTGTTTCCAGCTGATATTATTAGGGATTCATCACTTCAGTGCAGGCCGGCTGGCTTACCACACTACCATTATCGGGATCTCTATACCTGGGGGCTTTCTCCAAAACCCTGGCAAGAGCTCTGCCAAAGCTGAGAAATTCACACTCCGACTGTACCACACCCATCTTTAATCAACGATGGACAGAAGTCGGTATAAAAATACATTCTTGTTCCCTTACCTTCGGGAAGGGCGAGGCATATATTCAACACTGTTTTCCAGAGTTCCCCTGCAGGGTAACCCTCTGGTATCCCACTGGCTTGATATCAAACCCTTTATTAGCTGTGTCTATTTTTCCCATGACTCGACTGATATTTCTTGAACATCCTAAATTAGTTACTTTCACTCAAATCCTTGTCACAGTTTCTACTTCAAGTCAGAATACAAACCTAGAAGATATTGTATAACCTTTGATAAGTTTCTTTCTCTCTTTAGTTTCCTTATCTGTAAAATGAGAGTAACAGGCATGTTTATATCCTAGGTAGTGGTCATGAGTACTTGCTTGAGATAAAGTGTGTAAAGCACCCATCGCTGCTCTTAGTGGCAACAATGCACCTTAGCCAGCCCCACTCACTCTGTGCATGGGCTCTGGTGATTGGCCAAGGCGTCTCTAATGATCCAGGATACTATTGAAGAACTATCAAATACCAGAGGATGCCCGAGTTCAGCTACAGTGTGTGGGGACTTGTTCTGGTTTTCCAGTCACATCCCATTTCAAAAAAAAGTCTGAGTCCTATACCACAAATCCATGTCTGGAAGACACCGTGGCTCCTGAGGTCTGAGTTGGCACATTAGACTGGAGCCTGCTGCGTGCCTGACCCCAAGAACCTGTCCCCAACAGGAAGGAGGAATGTTGTCAAGGAAGTGTGGCAGACCTGACTTCAGACAATTAGAAAAACATCACTGTGCCTCACAGTGGAAGGTGAGCATGACTTCAACTGTGACCTTAAAAAAAAAAAAAAAATGGGGTGGGGGAGGATGTTTTTCTTTTCTCCTTTACGAGAGATCTGTCTATATAAAACCCTCCACTCCTTCTAACAGACTTTAATATACATCCAAACTTGGAAAAAAATTAAGACCACACTATTTTGCCTCATGCACTACAAAACGTGTTGCATTTGCTGTAATACCTTCTGTTCTCTTTTAATGTTTGAATCCTTAATTCTCCTTCCTCATGATCTGCCCCAGGACTTTCAGGGATGTTTCAGGGTAAACTGGACTGAAGAATATGCTCGGAATGCTCGGCAGGTCCCCACATCCATGTGAAAGGACTCCATCAGACCTGCGATGAGGCAGTGTGAGGTAATGAGAGCAGAGTACTGGATCATGGCCAGGCTAGGAATAATGACGAAGCTATAATTACCCTACTGTAGGACTTTGGCTGGAAGTGACTATTTTAAACCCCAAAAACATCTCAACAGCATCTTGGAGTTACTTTGGGAAAGCCCCTTTTTGCCATTGTTGTCTTTTTTTCATGCAATAGGATGTCAGTGTCGGGGATACTTCCTACCAGAAAACCATCAAGGGATCTGTGTAGCACTTGGAGAAGCTCAAAAGAGTGCCATGGTGTACAAGCCTTTTTTTCAGCCTCTGGCTGAAAACGTTATCATTTTTTTCTTTCAGAAGCAAATATTTTCATTCTAGGGTTTATAGGATCAGCATAATTAAGATGGTTTGTGGTCATACCCGCTCCAATCACAGAGTATCAAATCTTTGCAATATATCTTTACACAGTCCACATATCTAATTCTTGTACTTATTAGATGCTCTGAGATATCTGTGGTGGAAAATAAAATGTGCATTGATATGGAGCTAAAGACCTCTTGATAGCTACTTCACTTTAGATTATCCAGCCTCTTAAAGACTCTCAGGGCCTTTGTTTCCTTATCTGTTACTTCCACTGTAAGCTTCCTTCCTCCCCTCCTAGGAGTTTTAGAAATGTAAATGGGGAAAAAAGTACAAGGATAGCAACAACAATCCCACTGGGTAGTATGCGCTCAAGGAATGTGAGGTCCTATCATTAGAGCATCTCTTGAGGTTCTCCAACTTGTAAAAAAAAGAAAATATGAGGAAAAAAAGTAGAATGGGAAGTGAAACATAGACCATTGGTTGAGCATAGTCTTTGGAATTAGACTACCTGGGTTCAAATATGAGCTTTGCTATACCCTAGGGTATGATCGTGGGCAGTTTACCTACCTCATCTTTCACTGCTCCGGTTTCCCCAACTATAATACAGCACAAGGACTCACCACAGTAGACGTCTATAGGATTAAATGAGACAATTCATACAAATCCAGCACAAAGTCTAGTATGTACTACCCACCAGTAAAGGATAGTTGCTTCAATTAGTATCATAATAATTATTTTTAATCTATTATTATTGGAGACCAATCTTTTTTCATGCCTTGGAATATGGGATGTCAACCATGAAGAAGGTACTTGGAGGCCATTAGAAAGAACACAAGGCACTGGGTAACAATTAGGGTGGCTGCAGGAGGGCACAATGTTCCGCACCTGTACACCTACATGTACTTGGTGTCATAACACCCTGATGGGTCCCAATCCACTGGGGGAAGACTGACAAAAGAATTTTGTTACAAATTTCAGTAAAGGTATCAATGCATATGAAGGCTTCTATTAAAAATAATAAATTGATCTGGAAACAAAGTTATCTAGACCAATCATACTTTTTTTTTTAACTTGTATTTTAAACCATTTTTTGAGCATAAGACAAAGAGATGGATTTGAAGCTAGCCACACCTAAAATTTCCCAAAACCATGTGCACTATCTGTGTTTAAGTATCTGCTTTTTATTTGATACTCATCAGCTGTTTCTATAGTACTTCATTTGATACAAGGAGGGAAGGTAATCTTATTATCCCCACTTTATAGATGAGAATATCAAAGCTCACTGAGGTTAAGTAACATGCTTAGCATCATCTGGTGTGTAATATTTGGAAAATTGAACCCAACCCTGCAAAAAACAGGAGTCTCAAGTTTTATCTATGCTGAAGCCCATTCTTTTGGTATGTCCTGACTGGCAGGGCATAGTGTAAAGAGACAGGATTTGCAGAGAGCAGATTTTACGTTTATGCATGGTTTCCTTCCTGTCCCAGGAAAATTGTAGAGATGCTGGGAAGGTCTGAGCAGTGAGTAGATAGATAAGAAGTCAGTTCCTTAGAATGACAATTAGAAAGCAGTTCAACAGGCAGAAATGTAAAGTACACCCAATGATGACATAGCAGTCAGAAGCCCTTCAAAGTGTACAGGGATTTTCACTTTCCAAAGGGCTTTCCACACATCCTGTCATTGGTCCGTTTAAACTATTCTGTAGAGGCAGAATCAACATAAACACCACTGGAAGCAAAAGCTATAGACAGACTGGCTAGAAAGAAAAGAATTTGAAAATCCTAGCATACAGATGTCAAGTACGAATGAATCTCCAACCTAGGGCTTTACATGTATAATAAATACAGATTGGTTTATTGAGCAGTATAGTTACATTTCCTCAATTCTATTTTTTAAGAAAAAATGATTTTAAGGGACTCCGATCATCCATAAATTGTATGCCTGTAACACACTTTATGAAGTCACCCAGAGGAAACGCTTTATTTCAAGAAGTCACTGGGTTGCTCATGGACTAGTAAGCAAATCTTGCTGTGTGCTGGGAATATCCAAAGAGATATTAGCAATAGCCTAAGAAAACTCAAGCTGAGCTGGGCCTGGGGAATTATAATATATCCCAAACTCATATAGCAGTAATGTTTTAAAAACATCCACTTTTAAAATAACATTGCTACCTAAACAGACATTTGTTCAACACCAGTTACTCTGTCCATTAGCATAGATAGTGTGGAGTTGGCAGGATCAGCCAGGGATGATGTAAACTGGAGGCAGAAACAGAGCTAGTGAGGTGGGCTTATGTGTATGTCCAGTCCTTTTCAGCATATTCACTAAAGAGACAAGAGTAGTCCCAGAAAAGGAACTGAGCTATGCAAGAACTGCTGTATTCGTTCATTAGTCATGGCTGGATTGTGCATGGTGGTGAGAGGCAAGAGAGAGCAAAGAGGTCCTTAAGGCATACTAAGGAAAGCTCGGGTTTTGTCCTCTAAGTGCTGGACAGTCAATGAAGAGATTCCGGAACGGAAGTAGCAGGATCAATATTTGTTTTTAAAAGACGGCCGTGGCAGCAGTGTGGCAGTCAAAGAGAGAAGTCTGTCTTAGTGCAGTGTTTGATGACTGTGATCCCAGCACCTCTGGCACCTCTGGCACCTCTGGCAGCCACAAAGAGCTTTTAGACCCGGGGACTTCTTCCACCGAACGCAGATCAGGGATAACTATGCCCAGCATTTGGATAGGCCCTTTTACTTCTAAAACTTTCTCAGTTCACCAAACAACAATCTGGGGAGGTGGGCCAAGTGGAATTATCCCCATTCACACATGGAGAAGCATCTCTAAGTAACTACAGAACCACAGAACAACTTCCAGTTAGAGTAATTGCATTCTGGCTCTGCCCCATTTAAGACTGACATTTGATTTGTGTGGCTAGAAAATGAAGCATGTATAAAACTCTGGGGGTGGGGGTGGGGACCTCAGTGCCTTTAAGTAGAAATCAATGCTATATAATAGTTTTTAAAATACTAGTTTCAAAAACAAAAGAATGAGTAACTAGCACAAAGACACAGCATACCTGAAAGCCAGAAGGCGGCTAGCTAATGAACTGTTTTGCAAAATTAAAAAACATTTGATGGAAAGTATTATAATTTCATGCATCTAATATGCATAGCATCTAAATGTGTTTGGATATAGAATTTAAGCTTGCTTAATCGTGCACATTACAACCCTTATCAAACTGTGCTTGGATTTAGCTTAAAAACAATTCCAAAGTGACTATTATAATGCATATGCTCTGAATTACAAGAGAATGTCCTTCATTTTCAGCCTGGAGGCCATAGGGCCAGAAGAGAGATCAGCCCAGTGGGGCTCTTTTTGCATTTCCTTCGAAGCATACATGTATACTCACGATTTTAGGAGGATAATCAAATATTGTTAATGAACAGTATAATTAACATCTTGAACTTCAGGTTTCAACAGGAAAAGGAAAAAAAAAAAAGATTGGATCAGGTTTGTAACATGGCTTTGCATAGTCAAGAGAAATTCCCAGTGAAAAAACTCAGAAAGGCTTTTAAACATCTAAGCAGCTTTCAGAGTAGAAGAGCATGATCTTTATATTAGACTCAATCACTTTTTTTCCCTAAACCTCAGTTACTTCATTGTGAAATGGCCCACGAGACCCTAAACCAACTCTGGTCTCTGGCTGGATCTCCAACCATATCTCTCACCATTCTTTCCCTCACTCAACCTCTGCCACAAGGGCTGCCTGTGGTATCTTGGACATGCCAAGCATATTCCTGCCTCAGGGCCTTTGCACTTGTTATCCTCTCTGCCTAGAAGGAGCTATCCACAGATATTTACAGGCTTACTCTCTCATTATTTTTCAAGCCTCTACTCAAATGGTCCTTCTTCAGGCTTCCTAAACAGCATCCCTCCACCTCTTTACTCTATATGATCTTTCCTATTTTTCTTCAAAGCATTTATCTCTACCCGACATTATTTGTTTTCCTATTTATTGTGCTCACCCCTCACTAAAATGTAAGATCTCTGAGCACCAAAACTTTGTTCTCTTTCTATTTCCCCACACTTCAAAGACAGTCATCAAATAAGTGGACACTTGATAAATATTTGTAGAAAGGAAGGAGGGAGAGAGGAAAGGAAGGAAATATCAATGCTCCATTTTTCTTCACTTAAAATTCCAAATTGGCACCATGGTTTTAAGTTATTTCCATTGACTGGTTTACACTGGGCAATTGATTAAAATAAGAAATAAAAATTATCTCCTTTTTTTAATAATTTTTAATTGTGATAGAACATAACATAAAACTTACCATCTTCACCATTTTTAAATGACTGGGGCAACTTCAAAAGGAATACCCGAGCCCAGCCTTCCTACAACTGTACTGCTTCTAAATCAATGAAAAACTGCCCCAGTCCAAAAAACTGTGCTACATTCTTAAATATTTACATTAACCACATTAATGCTTTTAAGGTAGAAGAAAAATGAGATATAATATGCTTATGCTAAAAGCAAGATAGCTACAGCATTTACGAAAAATATAGTAATTTCTAATACACAATAAGTAGTGTGCTCTAGTAATGGAACATATGTTTAAAGCAATATAACTGACTTCTTTCCATCTTGTCAGTATATAGAACATTAAATGGAAACCTCCTTTGGTGATTATGTCAAACATCTGCATTTGAAACTCTTTATGAACATGAGACTTGGTCAAATGGCTCTTGTGACTCCACTGTGCTAGGCCAAGAGATTTATCCTTAATTAGCAGATAGGGAAACTGAGCCTCAGAAAAGTTATCACTTGCTCAAGGTCAACAGAGAGAGTAGTAAAGCTCGTACTCATGTCGAGGTCTTCTAACAGCAAGCTCTGAATCTTTCTGTTATACCAGGCTGCAAAATGACATTTCTAAATATAACAGGCTTGTTTTGTTTTGTTTTCATTTCTTTTAATTATCTATTTTGCTATTCAAAGTTATTCTATACTGAAATTTCTTCCTTCAAGACTTGTATGAAAGGGTAGGTTCCTGTTGCCTTTTTTTTTTTTCTTGAGCACTGCCCGTGAATTTTTCTACACTAGCTTCCTAGAAGTGAAAACACCTTTCCTTACAAAGTATCCCTACATGCCACCTGGTAGCTCAGACCTCACTTTAGGAAATTCAGCTTTATTTAATGGGGTGCTAGGAAGCAAGCTTGGGATGCATCCAGCATTGTAATACAGAGTTTCTGACCAGATGGTATTCACTTATTCCTAAACTTATCCTTCTATTATTGTGAGACTGCTTTTTTCGATTACTATAGCAATAACTAAAGAGGTAAAGTCATGTTTTTGATCCACGTAGAGGTCAATTCCTTTTATTCAAGCCCTGAGATGTTATTGCTATGATTGGCCCTATACCATGGGCAGCCCCATTCTAAGTTACAAAGTGGAACTGAGTGGATGGATCAATATAAATCCATTATCAGGAAGCTAAGCAGCAAGCAATCAAATCTCCATTTCTTCAGCCAAAGCCACTGTGAAATTTCTAAAATATATTTGAGTACACATTAGGTGTGCAACACAATGTAGGATATATGGAATGGTTAAAAAGCGAGATTTAGTCTTAATTCTATGTTAGTTTACTATTAATAATGAGTCCCTACAATATTCCTGGCACTGTGCTGGGTGCTATGGATACAATAACAAAGCAGACATTGTCTATGGAGCTCATAAACTAGAAAATCTGATAAATCTATTCCTATAGTAATAAATTAATATCATCTGGTGAGTAGTTATTATAAATAAAAGACTGTGGTAGCTACAAGGATGAGATACCAGTCCTGTTCTTAGGAGCTCACACATAAAATTTAAAAACTATAGGTCAATTCTCAAAAAACAATGTATATACAAATATTTTATATGTACACAAATATTTTATATATGAAGTATTTAAAATAATTGATTGACAGTCTCTGAAGCAAATGGAGAAATGCTCAATAATGTTAGCTACTGCCATTATTAAGCACATCTCTTCAGGTATCTCTTAGGTATTCTTTGTAGAAAGGAAGGATATATCTCCACAGCATTTCGGGGTGTCAGATGTCTCAGAGGCAGCTTTCATAGTCATATACTGAGCAGGGTGTACTCTTTAGGGGAGAAAAATAGAAGGATGTTTCATAATGTAGTTTTTAAAGGTTATTAGTTATAAGCTAACTGGGAGAATCTAGGTCACGAGAAATTGGGTTACTGTAAACTTTTCCCTCAAAAAAGTTTTCACCTTTCCCACAATAAAGTTTTCCTTAGAAAAAGCTAACTCAACCTTTAGACATAAGGTTAGCCTAGAACAGGAACTGGCAGCCTTATTGCTCTGAGGTTAGCATAAGCATGAAATCGATCAGCTCAATGGTTCCTTATCTCTCCCATCCAATCTCCACCTTCACCCATGATACTATTCTAAGGTCAATTTTATATGTACGTCAGTTTGAAAAATACTATAACTCTATCAATACAGGGCAAAATCCTTTGAATTGTGTTTCTACTTCTATAACCAAACTTGAAATTATTCCTCAAGAGTCCCTAGGCCAGACCGCCCTGTGAACAAGAACTTGTGCTCACTAGATGGTTATTTGCTTTCAAAAAGGCTAATAGGCCCAGATAGGGATCCAACTTGGATAATATCTTGGCCTTACTAGTACTATACTTGTTATCAACTGACCTAACTAGTCTGACATGAAGGAAGAATGAAATCCCAAACAAGTCCCTGAATTATTTTCTTTGGCTCCGTAATAGAACTGTCTGCAGGAAATATTTTTATTATTTGGATCCTTTTTTATCCTCAGTGAATTTTCCTCTGGGATATTTTTCTTCCACTTATAATGGCTCCTTGGGCAAAGGATTGGTAAGGAGGTAACGTGCCTTACTGAGACTTAAGTATAATCACTCCATTTCATTGTGATGATCTAATAGGCACAAAATTACAAATGTCATAGAAAAGTGAAACACAGCCATTTGAAAATCTAAAGGAAGAGCATAACACAGTGAAATTACAACTTCACTTTGTAACTACATCTTTACAGTGTGAAAAATATCCATTACTCTATATGTGACAAATAGATATTTACAAGACACTATTTTTTTTACACACTCTCTATATCTAAGAGTTTTAACCCTTTTCCTGTTTAGAAAAAAAAAAAAACAGCTTACTGCCAGTTTAACATCACACGTAGGAATGCTATGTTTCCCAGGATTTGACATTTTCAGTGATTGAGAATTACTATGTTTTGTAAATGGAAATACCACTACTAAAAACAGATTGCTAATAATAGAATGACGTCATTTGTTTTCAAAGCCTATCAACATGCTAGAGTAATGCGGAAATAATAATTAAAGCGAGATATTTCATGGCAAACTTTGAGGGTAAGGTTAGGACTGTAATCCACGAGTTATCTTGGGATAAATGCTGCTGCAGTAAGCGCTGCAGGCGATTATTCTCGGGGCAAATGGGAAATGGGTTAAATGCCTTCAGATGGTAGAATTTTGGCATGAAATGAAGGCCATGAACAGCAAGCATGCAACTCGAAATATGCTGAGAAGAATCGGAGCAACGTGTTTTAACATTTGACACTGCCATCTAAGACTTGTCTTCTGTCTTGACCAAAGAATATACTCAACCTGTAGCTAGTCCAAGTTAGTGAAATGTATCATAAAACTCTCACTCAGCAATAGGGCTTTCAAAAACCCTAATCAATTTTAAATAAAATCAAGATTGAATTTTCAGATATGTATCTCATCATTTCACATTTTATTTAGGAATTAGAACACCAAGGATTGGCTTAAAATGAAATCAACCTAAATATTTTAATTGAACACTTCATTCTTCAAATTTTAGCCACTTTGTATTTTAAACATGGTAACGTTTCATTAAGGGTTGGAAGTCACATGTTCAAGGCAAATAATGAAAACCCTGGGACATAGAAATGGGGTCGTTTGTGCTCACTTCAGCAGCTTATATACTAAAATTGGAACGATACAGAAATAGGGTCATTTAAACTACTTCCCCTAACCATTTTTTTTTTGTGAGAAGACGAATAAAAATTGAATTTTAAATAATTTAATAGAGTAAAATAATAATTTGCCATTACAGAGCACTTCTAATACCTGGTGCTATTGTGCTAAGCATGCTGCAGGCATATCTCATTTAATTAGTACAATACTGTGAATTTGAAAACCACTATGAAGTGAGGAGAACAATTTATTGAGCTACTAAGTTTAAATGGCATCATGTGAAAGGAACACCCAAACTTCTCAAACACCATTAAAAAAAATTATTTATTTTATTTGACACCCCCTAGTGTGAAGAATGGGGAAAGCAATTCCCAACCAAAGCTACTTTTAGATCACTCATTCATCATTCATGCATTCCACAAATATGCATGGATTCCCTATTACGTGAAAGACGCTGTGATGGATGCTGGTACTGAGTAAGGAGTAAAACAGACCTGCTCCTGCCTTCAAGAAAATTATAGTTTAGTATGAGATAAACAAGAAAAATAATATTAAAAATGTGCAATTACAAACTGTGATAAAGGCGCAGATGAAAACAACCTGTGCTGGCAGTAATTGGCCCCTACGAGGATGAGTATTAAGTCAGCTACAGAGCTCTCCAGGGAAGGAATAGCATGTGTGAAGGTGCTGACGTGCACAGATGCTTGATATGTTTGGGAAGAATTCCACTGTGGCTGGAGCATAGGGAGAAGCACAAGATTAGGTTGAAAAGAGGACCAGGACACAGTTGGGAGTATTTGTTCTAACTCTGAAGGAAAGCAGGTAAAGGGTTTAGGATAGAATATGAACTACTAAGAGTCATATGTTGTAAAGACCTCTGCTCTGTGGAGAAAGGTTTTAATGGGAGTGAGGGAGGGCATTATCCTTACTGGGGAAAGATCAATAAAGAGGCTTTGTAGGAGCTAAAGTAGGAGATGATAGTAATTTGGGCTGGGTCAGTGGTTCTGAATTGGGGGAGATTTTTGCTCTCCAGGGGACATTTGGCAATGTCTGCAAACATTTTTGGTTGTCACTAACGGGGAGGGGGAGCGGATCTCACTGGCATCCTACTGGGTAGAGGACAGGAGTACTGCTAACAATCCTACAGCTCCCCCACCCACCCACCCCGCCCGTATCAAAGAATTATCTGGCCCCAAATGTCAAAAGTTCAGGGGTTGAAAACCCTAGGCTAGAAGTTTAGCAATAGTGATGGAGATAAATAGATCAATTAAAAAAATTTTAAACTATGGAATGAATGGGACCTAATGATGGATGAATATAAAGTGTTGAGAGAAAGGGAGGAATCAGATATAACTCCCAGATTTCTGGATTGAAAAATTTGGGGTGACATTCGTTAAGTTGAAGGAAACTGTAGGAAGAGACAGATTCAACAAAGAAGAAATAACACATCTTTGAATCTGTTAAGTTTGAGGTGCCTAGGAGATAGCCAAGAGATGTTAAGTAAGAAGTTGACCTTCTGGGTCTACAGCCCAATCATAATCATAATAGAATTGAATTTATTGAGCTGTTATAACGTGCTAGGCATCATTCTAAGGTTTATGTACATATTTTATTAATCCTATTGACAGTAAAGATCAACATTCATTCTTTAAATCTCCTTGATGTATACTTGTTTCCAAATTATGAGCAAAGGATATCATTCCAGCCTTCAAAATTTTCCTCCACCATAGGAAACACATTACTGAAAACTAACAGTAATTATTATGCCTTCCCCGATAAAACTGAATGTAACATTACGATAAAACATCCCAACCGCCACGCCATCAAAGATATTCAAAATTATATTTATCATTTTTCAAAAAGCTTTCATCATCTTTATTTTAGAAAATACCCTAAAATACCTTTTATTGTCTCCAGTTTGGATAAAATACAAAATTTTACCCCAAAGAGGACACTATTTAGAAAATATAAGCATGATCTCTGGAAAATTCCAAGAGAGCTTTCTGCCATTTAATATTCTTTCAAAGCCACCTGGCCCTCCATTTTCCTGGCCAAATAATACAATGTCTTCAAAATATATTTCCAACATTAGCAGATGCAGTTAACTACAGTCAGGAAGCCTTAAGGAATCAAACCACCCCGTTCTAAGTTACATGATACGTTAAGTCACTCTGTGATACTCATGATGGATGTCTGGGAGCAGTTTTGCTTATTTAGTCTGAAAGAAAGAATCTTAAATATCAAGGCTATGAAAGCTCATATTGTTACAGTGAGCCCTACTGCAGTTGTAAGGTTCAGCTCAACCTCAGTAAAAATGGGACTCCAGTTAGGAATTTGTTAACAAGGCCAATTCTTGGTAGGGTATATATTTGTAACTTGGCCCAGGCCTAAAGTATCAGGGCAATTCATACTAAAGTAGAAAATAAAGTGCTTTGTTCAGTTGAGAAGGAGCTACTTAGCTCAGAATCTAGGAATACAAGTGATTTGTGATCCCCTCATGTCTTGGGACAGTCTTTCAGGGGTTTTTCTCCAATTTCTTATATCTCCACTCCACCAAGAACCTGATAGAATTGTATCAGGCGAGAAACAGTGCTGATAAGCCTGAATTCTTTCTGTCATTATTGAAGGTACTCATTCATCTGCAGGGAAAAAATAAGATTTCAAATTGCACACTATTGCAAACTATTTTATGTTTTGGGGTTCTAGGTCACCAGGTACCATCAGAAAAAGTCTAGAATTTCTAAATACTGCACTTGACTAGACCATATTGAAAATCCCTTTCTTAGCATCAACAGTGTTTCCTGCACCTCATTACACAACTTCCTTAGCTGTTCTAAAAGTGGCTTCGGGATTTTTTTTCCCCCCTAGGGAAGGAGGAGGGTCAGGAAGCTGAGTAGCAAGATAAAAAAGCACAGTTCTGGGAGTGTTCAGCCACATGTGCTGAACAATTTCATAGCACCTAGATATTCTCCCCCAATGTCTTGTATCAACATGCAAGGGCTGCCTGATCAGAGAAACAACTCTTATCTTAAGAGTTACGAAAATAGTATTTTACGTAAAGACTATATATGGTGTCTATAGAATGATTTTTAATTGAAACTTCAAGGTAGTGTGCTTTTCTAACTTGCAGCATGTTCTTTACTTTTCCACTCATCTTTCTGGAAAAGAACATCCTTTGGCAGGGATAGAGGTATCTGTGATATTTGAAATTCCACAGAAATGTATAACTGATAAATTCTTAATAAATAATATGTAAGTCTACTATTGAGGAATATAAAATACCTAATTCACTAAAGAGATTAAATTCTTCTAATTTTAAGACCTACATTCCCTCTCCTCCTACCCAAATTTTTAAATTGTGTCAACTCTCAGTTTTGTGCCTCTGGTAGTTACAATTGAATATCATTAGCTACCCGTGGGACCCCTGTATCCTATATATGGTTGGAAACTAGTCTGACATATATAAAGAGAATTACCTTGATTGAGCTCATAGTCTGGACCATGCACTATGCCAGGTATAAACACCTGATGGTTAGCTCATTTAATTATTAATGTATAATGAACTCGTATACATTTTCACACTGGTGGCAGACAATTTTCTTTAATTATAAAATCAATTCATAGGCAAAAATGAAAATATGTGGGGGGAAGGGTGCAGTCATACTCCTATTCCCCAAAAGTAATCACTATTCAGTACTTTTCCTCATAGTCATTTCTCTATGGTTAGGCTTTAAAGAAAAAAAAAAAACCTAATTGTAATGATTCTACATATATAATTATAATATATGTACTCTATATATAATTATACATAATTGCAGTAATAATATACATACAATAATTTAAAATTATTTTTCAGTTAACACTAAAAATATTTCTTGATGTAATGTGGTGACATTCTTTTTAAACAGTTCATTTTAGTCTACGGCTGTATCATATACATTTTAATTTAGGCATTTTAAACAATTTACAAAAGTCAGGGAAAAAACCTTACACTGTCATTTTAAGTTAAAAAGAAGAAATCCAAGTTAGGCCATGCAAAGAAATCAAAACCTTTTTTAAAATATTAATAGTCTTTTATTTAAAAATTATCCTATAGGCCATGCATGACTCAGAATTTTATTAAGCATATTAAAATGCATTCAAATTAATAAATGTGACTGAAATACAATCTCATGTTCCTCACTCCCAATAACTCTATTGAAACCTAAATTTCCTGAGTTCTATACATACTTTTAAAAGACAGCTAAAAATATATAGCAATGAGATCAGGAAAGCAAGCACTGTTTCTCTCCTCAGACAAGGAGTTATGCCCCACTGGCAACATCCTTTGGCAGAAATCGTCATTTGGCTTAGTATATTAGTTTCCTAGGGCTGCTATAACAAAATACAACAGATTGGGTGGCTTAAACAACAGAAATTTATTGTCTCAGTTCTGGAGGCAAGAAGTCCAAGATCCAGGTATTGTCCGGGTTGATTTCTTCTGAGATATCTCGCCTTTGCTTGCTGATGGCTGCCTTCTTGCTTGTCCTCTTCTGGTCTTTCCTCTGGGCATGTATGTGTGAGTCCAAATTTTCCTTCTTATGAGGACATCAGTCATATCGGATTAGGGGCTACACATAGGACTTCATTTTACTTGAATTACCTCTTTAAAGGCCCTATCTCAAACTACAGTCACATTCTAAGGTGATGCGGGTTAGGACTTCAACATGTGAATTTGAGGAGGACACAACCCATAACACTTAGCAAGATTAGCAATGACGAAAATCTCTTTTTTCTTTCCTGCTACGATGTCTGATTAACAAAGAATTTTACTTTTAAAAAAAGAAAAGAAAAAAGAAAGAGAAACAGATGTACCTCCTCTTTAACACTCTCCCATCCTACACCACTACCGAGAAAAAAAATTTTTCGAACTTTTTTTTTTTCATTTGAAGTCGCAAAACACATATCTGCATTGGGCATGTTTTCAAATCTTGGGCAAGATCTCAGAATAGCAAGAGGCACAACTTTTGCACTAAATTCCTTTAAGAAATAGCCACAGACTTGCTGCCATTTCAAAAGAAAAAGAAACAAAAAGAAAATGCTAAGAAAAATACTGCTGCTGACATACCCTTGAGGCTATACTTTAAAAGGCAGTCAGCCTCCTGGTACTTGATGCAACAGAACCACTGTTCTTCGACAGTCTCCTAACTGCCTGTCCCAAATGGGTCTCAGACCAAAAATAAACACTATTTCTTCTCAGGACATGATCATAGAATTTCCTACCAAATCCAAATACCTAAAAATCTTCCCTGAAATGTATCTTAAATAAAATATAAAAAATGAAACACTTAACTTTGTAAAGATTTTGTTAAACATCAGCCACCTAAACGTAATTGTAAGAAAGAAGTAACTTTTAAGAAGAAACAGTCCAGGGAAGGCTCTTTGAATAAATGGCCACTGGCTCTTTTGTTCTTTTATTTTTGCAGGAGACACGGTAAAGGATTTTGTATCCCTTTCCATATCTTTTTGTGAAATCTAATCCTGTTTTGCTAGAGGTTGCCTTCCCTGTTCAGTCTGCCATGCCGGTCGGGGCTAAAAGTTGCATTTTAACCCAGCACAGGGCTTTCTTGAGTTTATTAACACAGAACTGCTGAGGAAAGTCAGTCCCTCGGTGACTGCCCTGGCTCCCAGATGGAATATCCACTTTCTCTATGATATGTTATCATAAATATAATACCAAAAGATTATTATATTTTGGACTAGGTGACTGATTCTGAATTTCCTCACTCTACTGAAATGAAAACATAAGACCACTCAATACTGTAATGGGAATACATCTGGAAAGCCTACTTTTCTTTTCTTGTAGATGATGAGAGCAAGGGTTGAAATGGAAGACTCTTGAATCTTTTCATGTTTTTGTGACCTTGGGCAGGCAAATGAAGACCAGGTTCACCTGCATTAATCAGGGAGGGCCTCCTCTTTGGTTAGGAGCCTGCCGACTATAAATTAATCCACGTAACAAAGAAGAGGACACTGTACTTCTTAAAACTGCTAATCTGTGAAAATGGAAAAAGAGGAACCCCACTGACCAGACCAAATGTGGTCATTTCAAGCTGAGTAACCTTCTCCTCTATGGCCAAAAGCAACCCCAAGGTGTCCACTTTACGAGATAATACGGTCACAAGTGGAAACACTTGAGAGTGGATATACTCAGGAAAATGTCTAGAAAAACCACTCATGAACTACTGATAGCCAGTACACTTAGCGCAACAGCAATTTAAGTCATTTATAATGTAACTATTAAAGGTCTGTGTCCCCTTCTATATAGTAATTTCTATAAGGTCAGAGATTGATTGATTGATTAAATGAATGAAGAATCGAATGAAAGAATGAATAAAAGCACCATAGAAAAAGAAGAGGATTTGGATTTAGAAGTCTTACAAATGAATCTTAAGAAGTTTAATTCTGTAATCAGAATGGATGATGTTTTTTAAATGTCTGTGTTCCCTTTACCATGCTAAGTATTTCGATTTTCACATTTCTCCTCTGAAATAAATAGCTAATATTTTCTTAAAAAGTTGTCTGAGTTCCTAACTCTTGGGTAACCAACTGTCCCAGTTTGCCTGGGACTAACAAGTTTCGCAGGATATGGGACTTATGGAGCTAAAAACAGGAAAGTTCTGAGAAAACTGGGATGACTTGGTCATGCTGCACTGAACTAGTTGATTTTCATTCATTTTTATCTCATCTAATCCTTACCAAAGCACTATTAGATAAGTAAATACTTTTATTATCCTATTTTACAGAAGAGGCTATAGGGGCTCAAGTATGTTAAGCAACAAAAATCTCGGACTTATTCAGGAGCCCAAGGCTTAGTTGTCATGAAGCTACACTTCCTCTTATCAGAAAAATGGGAAACATAGTAACCCCGCCTCATGGGTCTCACCTGGTTATTGAGATGATGAAAATTAATTCACGCATAGCATTTTACTCTTTGCAAAGCCCTTTCTCATTTAACCTACAATAAAAGGAGGCCATTAAAAGTATGTTACAGTTAACCCAGTCTGACCTTTCATTAGAAACTTTGTGGCCCATTACTCTGGGCTCTGGTCAACCATTTTCTCACTTCTGTTTTTAGAGTAGACAGACAGAAAACAGGAGAGGAAGAGAGAAATAAATTAATTTTTGTGACCAAGTTATTTCCTCAAAATGCACTTTTTAAGCATTATTATAACAAAACATTTCTTTTTCTAAAGTCTGTGCTAAGATTGAAAAAACTTTAACTGAAAAATAAGTGAATGCTTTAAAGTGGTGAAGTTGTAAATTACTTATCAGGTCTAAGGATTCATGGCTGGTTGCATCCTTTTTACTTATCTCTGAGAGTTTCCTGGTCCTTCACCTGGCATTGCCCATACTGATTTATACTTTTTTATTTTAGCAAAATCTCAAAGTTATAGGCAACAGGAAATTTAATAAGCTCAGTGAGACAAACACATTCAACAAACATAATG
Organism: Pteropus medius; assembly: GCF_902729225.1. NCBI lineage: Eukaryota > Metazoa > Chordata > Mammalia > Chiroptera > Pteropodidae > Pteropus > Pteropus medius. Next base: position 10,488,368 of record NW_024353908.1, read on the forward strand.
AAACTTTTCCCAGTAGTAGGTCAAGCAAGCTTATATAGCTTAACTGAAAATAAATGCCTTATAAAGGAAGCATACACCTACATACAAACCTCTTGAATAAAATGCAGAAAACTGATTTTCAATCACACTTGATGATGTATTGTATTTGTAATATGTGATATTTTTTGGTGCCTCTTTGGCTCCCCAGTGCCTTTGAAACTGGGCATAAACACCTTATTTGACAGTCAGGGCTTTCTACAACACATTTCCAGCTTAATTTTTCTCTCTTCCTCAATCTTCTTGTCAAACAGGACTTTTCTATACTGTCTTGTCTCCATGCCTTTATTCAGGCCATAGCTTCCACCTAGAACTCTCGCCCCAGTCTCATCTCCACTTGTGAAACTTGTAATGCATATCTGTTGCTCTTGACTAACCAGCATCCATTTCTCTTCTTTTTCAATTTAAAACACCCTTTTTTTTATTTTGACAAACCATTCCTGCCTGAGCCCAGTCCTGTTCAATCTCAGTTCGATGGGGTGGAGCCTGTCTTTGACTCCGGAAGCGGCATATGATCCAGAACTAGCAAAACAGAACCCCATTTTTATGTTTTGCCAAATTTATCAGGAGTGAGATACTCTCTTTTTGCTGAAGCGGGTAACAAGGGGAGCCTAGAAAAGCTGGTGTTCATCCTTACCTCCACGAGGAAGAAGCCTGTCTGAAAACAAAGCTAGTGCAAGGTAAAACAGCCAAGATATAGAGAGACAGCTCTTATGGCATCATTTAGATATCTTGGATTCAACTGTGCCTAAGCAGATTCCCTTGGATTTGTTCACTTAGCTAAACTAACACGCTTCTCTATTTTTGCTTAAACTAGTTTGAGTTAGGCTTCTGTCACTAAAAAACAAAACCCCAAATATTTTGATTATATAAAACCCTACCCGTAATTATGGGTTCCTTTCTAAGGTCACCAAATTCCTAAAGCTTTCCTGTCCTCAAAAGCCTTACTACTATCAAAATAATTTTTAAAAATTTAAGATCACCCCGAAATAGCTTTCACACCTATTTTTGTTCAAAAGTCAGAAAAAATTGAATCAGGAAAGGCAGTAAAGACATAAACGTGGATAAGAAAGGCATAAATATGTTTGTTTCTACATCATTAGCAACGTTGATTACTGTGATTTATAATGTGTATAAAAATCTTATCGAATAGCAAGGTGGGAATTTGAAAATTAGGTGCCTATAAAGGACTATTTATTCTTCAGAGAAAGAACAGTGAGAAAACATGGGCTTTTCGAACAGATACCTGCATTTGATCTGGACTTCCCTGTTATATGATTCAGGGATGAAGTCCTTAATACTTGTGATCCTCCATTTCTTACTATCTAAAATGACACAAATAACTATCACCAAAGGATTATTGTTGAGGATGGAGTAAGAAGAGAGATTTTGTGTATTAGTTAGTATACAAGACTAGCTGCTATCACAGAGATCCACATCAGTGTTCAAACAAGAAAATTTTTTATTTCTCTCCCATGTAATAAACAAGGCACAAGGAGTCTGGGCTGGTATTGTGGCTCCACAGCATCGTGGACCCAAGTTCTTTTTATATTGTGACTCCGCCTTCCCGAATGTGTTGTTTTCATCTTTATTTGTCCAAAATAGCTAGGCATTTAATCAAATGAAGTAATACCAAAGTAGAAGCTGTTCATTCCAGTGTTAGTGGAAGAACACAATTATAAATTGTCTCAACAGTCTACAGTAGTAGACCATAAGCCAATTTTTCCATTTCTGAGACCAGCTTTGAAATCCTCAGGTTTTGGTCCTAGATACCATGACATTGCCCCAGTGCCTGAGCCAGTACTGACCAAATTAGAGAGAGGCTGGGTTCCTGGGAAACGGGTCTCAGTCAGATATTAGTGTGCAGGAGGTATCAATACTTGTGGGAAAGTAAAGTAAACAAGAGTAGGCAGAGAAAAAAGTGAACTGTGATGCAGTCATAACAAGGTTTTAGCCAATTCCACAAGGAGCTCTAGAGCTGGAATGACCCTTCAGAGTTATCCTGCGTCACCTATCATTAGACATAAGCTGCCCTTGGAAAGGAGACATGACTTTGGGTGAATAGGCTATCTTCAGGCAAAGACAAGTCCTGGGGAGGAATTCACTGAGAGTCTGCAGCAGCCAACATTGCTAGCATCTGGGAGAAGGAGGACCTCAGTCCTGAAGAGGGGTTCTGGGCTGTGTAGTTCAGCATTCCCTTCAGGAGCCAACACTGATCCATGCTCAGCTAGCAGGATACAGTTGTATAAAAGTTTAAAATGGGAGACAAAGAAACCAGAAATGGAGAGGCAAGTTTAATGCAGTGTTTAAGGCAAAGTCCACAAACTCATGTGATCCTCAGAGCCACCTGATTCCTACCCTCCTTAATGCCTGGTTGTTGGTTCATTGAATTTAATTTGTTTCTGTTACCAAGAGAACCTTAAATAATTTGCCAATAATCCATGAATTATTATGAATACGACAGAATAGCAGGCATCAGAATGCTAACAATGTCATTCTGATAATAATGTCAAACACAAAAATACATCGAGGTATAATTTCAAATGAAATTGGCAAAACAGAAAATAATATTTCTTGTAAACACTAATAAGTAAAAGTAATATATGCATCCAAGGACATTATCAAAAAGTGAAAGACAGCCTACAGAATGGGAGAAAATATTCATAGGTCACATATCTGATGAGTCTAGTGTCTAGAATATACTAAGAACTTATACAACTCAACCACAAAATGATAACCTAATTTAAAAAACTGGAAAAGGACCTCAATAGACATTTCTCCAATGAAGATATACAAATGGCCAACAAACACAGGAAGAGATGCTCAACATCCTTAGTCAGGAGGGAAATGCATATTGAAACCACAATGGTTCCACTTCACATCCACTAGGATTGCTATTTTTATTTTTTAAATTAATTCATTTTTTGTGGTGACATTGGTTAAAGAAATCCAATAAGTTTCAGCTGTACACTTTAACAGCAAGGCATATATATGTTTACACTGTGTGTTCACCTAGGATTGCTATTTTAAAAAAACTAAAAATAACAAGAGTTGACAGGATATGGAGAAATCGGAACCCCTGGATATTTCTGGTGGACATTTAAAATGGTTCAGCCATTGTGGAAAACAATTTGACAGTTCCTTAAAACGTTAAACTTAGAATCGAAATATGATCCACTCCTAGGTATACACACAAAAGAACTGAAATCAGAGACTTAAACAGATGTACATGACTGTTCATAGTACCACTATTCACTATAGCCAAAAGGTGGAAACAGCCCATATATCCATCACAGATGAATGGATAAACAAATTGTGGTGTATCCATAAAATAAATATTGTTTGGCCATAAAAAAGAATGAAATACTGATACATGTTATAATGTAGATGAACCTCAAAAGCACTATGATACGTGAAAAAAGCCAGACACAAAAGGCCACATATTGTATGATTTCATTTCCATGAAATGTCCACAATAGGTAAAGTCCACTGAGACAGAATGCACACTGGTGGTTGCCAGGGACTGAGGGGAGAGGAGAATGAGCAACTTGCTTAATGTGTACGGGTCTTCCTTTTGGGATGATGAAAATATTTTGGAACTCGAAAGCGGTGATGGTTGCATAAGATTATGAATGCACTAAATGTCACTCACTGAACCGTTAACTTTAAAATAATTTATATTATGTTGTATGAATCTCACCTCGATTTTTAAAAGGGTAGTAAAAAATAGAAGATATTGGGTAATTTGTTTAGAAGTAGTTTTTAAAAGCACTATATCACCATGTCATATATATAAGATTCTTTTTGCTTGGGGTAAACATTTACTTACTACCTAAAGGAATTAAAATAATTTAGTATGAGAGAAATAATTTTCAGTGTATAGGTGATCAACATGCTCCATATGGAGACAGTATCTCATAATGACAGATCCCTTGACAATATCGCTGGCTATAAAGGGCAAACTGGCAACCTGCTCTCGTCCTTACAGCAGTCTCAGTTCTGTCATTTCAGTAACCTCAACTTACTACAGAGTTGCACTGTACGCAGTTGATTTTTTTGAACCACACTTAAAGTTGTTTTGATAGGGTTTATTTGTAGCACCATTAAAAAAAAGTCTCATTCTTTTATTATAAATGTTATAGTATAAAACATGTATAATACAGTTCCTTCTGAAAGCCATGTAAAATGGAAATAGGAGATAAAAATATCCATTACTCTATCACCTAGAATAACAGTATTCAGTTTTGCTTTTATATACACATGTGCACGCCCACACATCTATATAGGTGAACTTTTGGCAACAAATATCACGGTGCTATATGTTTTTCACTTAATAATGTTATAATGTTCTCTGTCATTACATATTCTTCTAAAATAGCATTTTTAATGTATAGCTGTACCATAACTTATTATCTGATCCTCTGTTTCAACACCTATTTTTTTTCCCCAATATTCTGCTATCTGGTCTTTATAGCCATTACAGCCATTCCTTCATACACAGTTAAATTCTTAAAAATAAATTTCTAGGACTAGAAATATAAAATCAAAAGGGAAATTTGGAAGTTTTTTATATGTTTTGACAAATTGCCTGTTAGTTTACCCCAAATATTCATTCTAACAACAGTTTTTAAGATTGCGACAACTGTTCCACGTCCTTGGCAAGTGGGGGCTTTCCCTAATAACCATTGCCGAACATATTTTTACATGTCTTTAAATTTTATTTTTTGATTAGACAATACATAATATGGCTTAAATATCAAACAAACCAAAGGGTGTATGGGGGAAAGTCTCTCTCCTGCCATGTACATCCCTCTCTGGGGGCAACCAATATTGGTTTCTTGTGTATCCTTCCAGAAATAATTTATGCATTCAGAAATAGTAGTAGCAGTCTAAACACACTGTCTGTACCTTGCACTTAGCTATACATCTTGAACGTAGTCTCTTCATTCTTTTTAAGGTCACATACTTTTCTACTGTTGAATGTTATAAAGTTAATGTCCCCTTTCAGTGGGTCTTAGGCTTCCTTTAACCTTCTGCTGTTACAGACAATGTTTCTGTGAATTACCTTGCAAATCTATTACTTTGTATGTGCATGTGCGTGTATAAGTTAAATTTCTGGGTTACCAGGTTAAAGAATTTTTTAAATGTTTTTATTAATATTATCTTATATAAAAGAAAAAGGAAGGGAGAGAGAGCAAAGAAAAATAAAAAATTTAGTGAATCTGGTGGTTATTAAATGGTGGGAAATGTCACATATTTTTCCCAGATTGCACATCTCTGAAGTTTCTGGGTTTTCTTTCACTAGTCTCCCTCGTCTGTTTAAGGGGTTAGAAATTTCAAAAGAGTAAGGGCAGGAAAAAGAATGGGTGCTAAAAACCCAATAGCAGAGCTGCTTCCTATCCTACAACAGCTGTTTTACCATCAACTGAATTCCAATAAGGAAGAGCAAATATCTTAGAACAGGGAGAGCTAAGCCCTAGAGTGGATGTTACACATTGTCTCTTCAGAAATACAAAAGAACATGTTTAGGGGTGGAAAATAATTTTCCAGAGATGAGATCATCTACAACAAAAGGATTAAAACTTCAAAACCTCAGCTGATGTGACTTTTTTTAACAGTGAATTTTTATGGCAAAAGTTGATTTCATTTATTTTATATAAACATTAAAAACTAACATTCAAACAGCAAAGAGCACAAGTCATAACTGTATATCTTAATGAATTTTCGCAAAGTGAATACATCGCTGTAACCACCACCAAGATCAAGCAATAGAACAAGATCAACATCCCAGAAACTCCCACTGTGCCTTTCAAAATCACTAATCCCCAAAGTACTGATTTTCAATCACCATTAATTAGTCTATTTTTAACATTATATAAATGGAAAATGTAGGATGTACTTTTCTATGTCGGGCTTCTTTCACTCAACATTATATAGAATTCACCCAATGATTTTATTTTTATCTTTCTTTTTTGTGGCCTCATTCATGCCACAAATATTTACTGAGCATCTACTACAAGCTAAGCATTATGCTAGCACCTGGGGACACAATGGTAACGAATCAGACAAGGCCCTTGCTCTGCTAGAACTTGTGTAGGAAAATTGTTTTCTGACTCTGAAAATGGAAATCTGAGGATTTAAAAGTCACTGCTTTCCAGGGAGACAACTAAGGTTTGTCCATACAGGTGGCTCCAAGGTATCCACTTATTTAGACAGTCACAGGGATGGTCAGGCCAAAGTATGCTTCAGTGGCTTTCTACATCTTTGCCTACAGAATCTCCCAGCTTTGATCACCTGCTCTATAAGAGACAGAATATAAATCTAGGTTGCGTTTTCAAAGTTGCATTCCAGCACAGCTGCTTGATTGAATAACTGTAACATGTCTGCCAGGCAAGATGCTGGGGGAAGGAAGTTGTCAGTATCTTTGAAACGCTATTTCAAACACACTTGTTTTGCAGGAAAATTCATATAAGAGTAATGACCAAGCAGTGGTTTTTTTCTTTGAAGTTATAGTTCCTGCCCTTTTCTCAATTTAGGAAATGGTCAGTGACGTTCGTCATTAATCCCCAAATCAGGAGGGGATATGGAGCGTATTATTTCAAGACCCTATACAAAGTCAAAAGTTCTAGTGCATGCATACATGAACTTTAAATTTGATAATAATTATTGACATCATATATGACTTATAAAAATGTAAATTAGTATAACATGGAGGTAATTAACTATGTGCATTTATCAAAAGCCTTATAAAATCTACGAGCATTACAAATAAATCTAAAGTGCCTTTTACACGTCATCCTCAAACTTGTCCTCTCTTGCTTTTCTCTAGGTATGGAGTGCATCCTTCTAGACCACATTTTATATCTTTCTGTACAAAAACATGTATGTGTGAGTTGTTTTTCATATAAATGATGTACACATCATGCTACGACTTGCTTTTGTCCCTTCAAAGATATTTTTTGAGAACTTGCCAGTTGATCTCTACCTAGTTCACCTCTTTGGACTGCTGTACAGTGTTCTACCATATAAATGTACCATTTTCTATAATGTAGCCATTTTTCTGCTAAACACGCACAGTCTCCAGTTTTTCATTATTACAAACAATGCTGCCATGAACACCCTCGATGTGGGCTCTTGTTCACGTGAGTATTTCTCTGAGGGCACATATCAAGAAGTGGATAGATTATGCCATTGCTTCTGTAAGAGAGCATCTCAGCCCTTAACACCAGGAAAGCTCCTTGAAGGCTGTATAGGTCTTTTTATACCTGTGTCACCAGAACCCAGCACAGAGCCTTCCAGCTAAGAGTTGCCTTTCATGACACTAGTGGAGGTCCTGGTTTTCCTTTTGTCTCTTCATTTCTCAGTCTCTTGGTTGGTTTCTCTTGGCCTAGTGGTCACTCAAAAGGTTGATATCCTCACGTCTTTGGTCTTAGCCTACTTTTGTTACTCCAGAGTCTCTTCCCCGTGGTCAAAAGCTCTCATCCCTAGTTGCACATTGGAAACAACTGAGGAGCTTTAAAATTTACCGAGTGCCCAGGCCTATTTCCCAAAGGTTCTTACTTAATTGGTCTGCAGTGGGGTGGGCTACAAATATTTTTTTTCATGGCTTTCCATGTGATACTAATGTGAGGCTAGAATGGAGAGTGATTGCCATGAGCTAGAGGTTCTCCAAGTGGGGTCCCCGATGAGCAGTATCAGCATCCCCTGGGATTTATTAGATGTGAATATTCTTGGGCTCGACCTCAGAACTACTGAATCAGAAACTGGAGAGTGGAGTCCTACGATATATGTCTTAGCAAGACCTCCAGATGATTCTGAAAATGGGTGATTTCATGACTTTCCTTGACTTTGTAACCATGTAACCACATAGACGACCTCCTTTTTCTCATCTCCAACCTAGACTCCGCTCGTGGACACCTCACTGACATTCCACCAGGGTGCCCCTCCGGCATCTCTAATGCACCCACCCCACTTCTGCCTCGCCAAACTATTTTTTCCTCAGCCTCTCCATCCCAGTGAATGGCACCACATCCTCCAAGACGCTCGAGGCAAAAATGTAAATTTTATTCTTAAAATCTTTTAAAATAGGTAATACATCATGTACCTGAAAACTCAGAAGTTATAAAAAGGTAAACAATGAAAGTCTTCCTCCCACACTTACCGGTTGTTATGGACTCAATGTGTCCATGCCCACAAATGTATTACCTTGTAACCCTAAGCCCCACTTTGACTATATTTGGAGACAGGGCCTTTAAAGAGGCAATTAAGGTTAAATTAGATAAATGTGGGGCTCTAATCCAATCCGACTGGTGTCCTTATCAGAAGAGGAGGAAACACCAGGAGTGTCTGCACACAGAGAAAATGCCATGTGAGGAAACAGCAAGAAGGCAGCCATCTGCAAGCCAAGGAGAGAAGCTACAGAGAAACCTACACCACAGGCACCTTGACCTTGGACTTTCTGCCTCTAAAACTGTGAGAAAATAAAATTCTATTGTTTATGCTACCCCATCTGTAATATTTTGTCGTGGCAACCTATGTTGGTTAATTTTATGTGTCAACTTGACTGAGCCACAGAGTTCCCAGATATTTGATTAAATATTATATTGGGTGTGTCTGTGAGGATGTTTTTATATGAGATTAACATTTAAATTGGTAGACAGAGTAAAGCAGATTGTCCTCCATAAGGTCAGCAGGCCTCATCCAGTCAGCTGAAGCCCAGAATAGAATAAAAAAGCTGACCCTCTCCCCAGCAAGAGAGAATTCTTCCTACATGATGGCCTTCAAACTGGAACATTGGCTTTTTTCTGCCTTCAGCCTTGAAGTGAAACATAGGTTCTTCCTGGGTCTTGAGCCTACCAGCCTCCAGACAAAACTAAACCACTGGCTCTCCTGTTCTTAGAACTAAACCATCAGCTCTCCTGGGTCTCCAACCTGTTGACTCATTTCGCAGATCTTGAGACTTGCCACTCTTCATAATCACATAAGTCAATTCTTCATAATCCTTTTTGTGTGTATACATATACAACACACACATACACATACAAAAGCACCATTAATTTTACAGAATGCTTTGTGTTTTATGCATGTGTCTTAATTTATTTAATCAGTCTCCTATAGTTTGTATTTTCAGTTTGTGGGGGTTTTTTGCCATTAGAAATCATACTGCAATCAATAAAGAACCTTGTGCATGTCACTTTCCACATAGCAAAAATATCTGATGTATAAAATACAGAATGTTAGGTCAAAGGGTATAAGATTTTGCAGTTTTGACAAATGTCAAATTACCTTCTTAGGGGTTGTGCCACTGTACACATCCAACAATATGAGTTTTCCAAGGCCTTAGTAATTGACTATAGTCATCAGGATTTTGCCTACATGATAGCTGAAAAATTAGTATTGGTATAGTTTTAATTTGAATATTTCTTATTATGAGTAAAACCAAGTATCTTTTCATAAGTTTGTATTTACATTTGTATTTCCTTTCTTGTGAGCTGTTAACTGATATCTTTTGCAGATTTTTCTTTTGGATTGAAGAAAAGATCTCCATGTGTTACGAGCTGAAAATACTTTTTCTCAGTTTCTCATCTGACTTTTGCTTTTGATTGTGGTGTTTCTTGTTATGTAGAACTTATTTTGTTTTGTAATGAAGTTAAATATTTCAACTTTTTCTTTTGTACAACTTGCAGATTTTGAGTCAGAATTAGGAGACCTTCCTTATGCCAAAGATAAAATTATTCCCTCCTCCAACCTTCTAGATCTGTTCTGGTTTATTTTACATTCAACTCTTGATCCAATTGATATGGATCAAGTATGAATTTAAGGTAAAGTATGAGGTAGAGATTCAACTTTATTAGTAGTAGTAGTATTTTTAAACCATATGGCTACCATGTCATTTTAGCACCATTATTAAATGGTTCATATTTGCCCAGTTTCAGAAGCCGTATCTATCAGAAATTAATCCTCAAAGTTAGAACTATTTCTAGATTTTCTAGTCTCTTCCACTCGGTTTTCTGTTTGCTCATAGTCTAGTGTCACCTACTTATTTATTGAGGCTTTATATTCTAATTTAGTATCTGGTATTAATACTAGAGTCTCCACATCACTCTTGATTTTCAAAGTTTTCCAAACTGTTTTTCTTTGTTTTATTTTGTTTTGTTTTTTCTCCCTCAAAAAAAAAAATTTGGCTCAATTTGTCTCATTCAAACAAAACAAAAATAACAGAAATAAATTACAAGTATTTGTATTGGGATTGCAATAATTTTGTAAACTATCATAGGGAAAATGGGCACCTTTGTGATAGTAAGTCATCCTAAGACTATGATATCTTTCTATCTACTCACATCTCCTCTGAAATCTTCATTAGTGTTTTAAAATATCATTCATATTGGCAGTGCACACTTCTTGTGACTTCTATTCAGTGATTTTGTTACTAGTTTAGGAGTTTTATTCCTTTATATTCTCCATCCAGTGGTTATTTGTATATATAAAAGAACAATTTCTGCATAGTCATTTTGGGACTCATTCTTGATGCACCCTCCCCCCCATCTCCACTATGACATCCTTCGCCATTGATTCTATTTTTAAAAATACTTTGCATGTGTCCAAATCTTGCCACTTCCACTAACTCCACTCTAGCTCAAGCCACCTTGATCCTCATTTGAACAACGCAATGACCTCCTTGACTCCATCCTGCACACAGCAGCCAGAGAGATCTTTTCAAAATAAAAAGGATGTCTTATAATCCTCTTACCTGAAATATTTCCATGGCTTTCCTTGCAGTCAGAATAAAATCCAAACTTCTCCCCGGCAAGGCCCTATATCATCACCTAGCTCCTGGCTGGTTCCCAGCTCCACTCTAAATTACCTCCTCCTCATTCACAGAACTCTAGGCCAAAGGCTTCTTTGGGATCTGAAACACTTCTACTTCTTTCTTATCTCAGATCTTGCCCTGCTCTCCTCTCTGCCAGGAATATTTTTCTTCCCATTCTTTAAGGAGCTGACTCCTTATTCTCTAAATTTCAGTTTACTTATCAATTCTCAAAGAAGCCTCCCCTGTTCACTTCATCTAAATTATCTTCCTTTTAATCTCCTCTATGATACTTAGAACAATGTTTAATTATATACTTGTTCACAGATTTAATTATTTTGTATTTCTCTTCCCCACTAGACTGTGAACTCCTCTGCCACCTGCAAAGTACATGACACATAGTAGGTGTTCAGTAAACATTTACCTAATGAATGAATAAATGTCTTCTCTATTAATATAGTCAGGGAATAGGTATGCTTATATTTTTTTCCCTGATACTCTGTTGTTCTCATTTTAAATCAATTGCTTATATTTCTAAATCACAAGCACCCCCTCAAACTCTCCTCAATAGCCTAATTTAGCTATCATAAATCTCTTCCTAGTGTTTATTCACATATATATTATATATGTGATACACTTATATATGATTATTTTCAAATGATAATTGAATGCTATAGGAAAAGCTAAGTTATACATAATTCATGAGAAAAAAAAATCCCCTAAGGGTGGTAATACCATCTTATTTATATGTTGCCTCTACTTAAAA